>NC_080572.1:115583260-115886871 GCF_030247185.1 Malaya genurostris
ATGCGGTACGTAAATTCGCATAAAAAAGACTTCAGTGTATTACTAAGGGATTGTTGAGCTTGAGCGACCACCCCTGTTTGCTACCTCGTTACTGATCGGGATTATCTGGAATTGTACAGGGAATTTTTAGATGATTCGACCTGGGACTGGTAAATCACCCTTCAATGTACATCTTCTGGTAACCCCAGAATACATTGATCAGTGCCGGTGCCGGCCAGGCCCGAACGTAGATCGCCTAAGGAATGGGTAGGGATGTTAGTCCAACACATGTTGTTACTAGAAGCCGTAAAATAACGATAAATAAATAAATAAACGAGTGAATAGGATTTAGACAAAATAGTCGACTTATTGTAGTGACATATTTTTGAAATTTTTATAAAATCATTTTAAATCACCAAACAAAGGTCAACAGATTCCAAGCGCGACTTGATTGTTTATTATTTCCGATTTATCATTTTAATTATTTTTCAAAGTTATCAATTGGTTGTATTGGTTGATCTGGGCAGCCGGCTACCGAGAAAAAATATAAATTTATCAAACAAACAAGTATTTTTTTTATTATTTATTCAATATACTGATATACGTTATCTCTGTTATTAAGGGGGGAGGCGGTCTAAATGATGAAAAAAATCATCATTTTTGTGAACTTTTTTCAGAACTATCGTTCAACAAAATAAATTAAAATATTTTGTATAATAAAAAGCATCATTTGAACAACATTTTGAAATATTTTCGTTGAAAAATATTGAGAAATAAGTCGGTGAAGAAGGATTTTTGAGGACGCTTCTAAAAAATCATGATTTGCGGTGTCCTCAGTGTATCTCAGCGCAGACTAATCGGAAGTGAATAAATCAAAGCAGCATAGTTTGAACAGAAGCTTTTCTAGACCCCAACGTTTCTGATTGTTTTTTTTTTAATATTTTGAATTTTTGGTGGTTGTTTAAACTCAAAAGTACGAATTTTCACGAAAAAATCAACCATTTTGTAGCTGTAAAACCGCCCCATAGTAATAAACAACGAAAAGGAAATCGTTGGGGTCTGGTTTTTTATATGTAGAAAGTGTGTGCAAAATTTGAAAAAAAAATGGTACAGTAGTTTTTGAATGACGATGGACACGGACAGGCACGTACTCAGAGGGGGGGCCGAAGGGGCCCGGGCCCCTCCCGAAATCGAAGTAAAGTAATTTCCATTTTGGGATTTTTAACTTTTATTTGCGGAATCAGGAACAAAAATGAATTTTTTGATTATCAACTAACAAGATGTGCTAATTAGAAGATTTTATCAACCAGTTTTAAATAGCCCGCTTCTTACTGCAATCAAATTTATTTTCGAGGCTCAAAAGTCGCTCAGTGATTACAATCAATGTCAAACTTAAAGGAAATTGTACAGGATGATCAGAAAGTGCCATAATGATTAGTACTGAGCAAACATATCATAGTTTTAGCAAGATTCTGCGAATGAAAAAGATGTCCTGCCGCTGGATGTTGCACTTGCATACTCAGGATAAAAAAGATGAACGCGAGCACACTTCAGAAGCATGTTCGCCTATGCTGATGATGATGGTGTCGCTTGGTTACTGTTGACTTACTCCATTATTATACGCCAGAGAACAGGATATTACCGATTTCGGTCATATAAGTATAAGTGTGAATTATTGGAGCGATTGAAAATCGGCGTGAGCTCTGAGAAATTTATGTGAGTTCTGTTTTGAAGTTTTTGAATGCTACTAAGAAAATTTTTCTTTTGTTACATCATCACTTCCAATTAGGAATTTAAATTTTATACTCACCCTGTAAAATTTCAAATATATTCATGCATATATTCCCCTGAAAATTTCAAATATATTGAAAAATTTAAACTCGGAAAAAAGTCCGCGAACTCCAAATTTTCTTCAAATAATGAAGCACGGAATTGGTATAGCGAACAAAAAAAAAAGATCGCGGCAATTTAAACAATCGGTAAATTTTTACAAACGTCTACTAAAAACGTGATTTTCAAAAGTCTACAAAAAAGTCTGCAACTGAAACATGTCTACAGCTTATTTTATAAATCTGCTGATTTACAAACAAATCTGCAGGCATCTCTGATCCAGACACGGAAGTTGACTCTATGAAATTAAACAGTATCACGTGGGATAATAAGGCACCTCATTTGAATATAAATTTGTTAAAATCGGCTTGACCATCTGTTCGACAATTAACCAACAAATTTTGCAAAACTAGAAGAGCTTACTGAATAGTTTCGAAATATTTGTTCCTTCTTACATCGTGGCTTATACGAACACACCATTGAAATTGAAGCTTTTAATACTCATCACTCAGCTTTTCCTGAACTAGAAGTCGAATACGAGCTATGGGACTAGGACTCGAAGAAATGAAAAAATCGATCCCTTCCCTTTGACACATAGAAATTTTTGCTTAAATCTCTCATTGTCCAATCCGAAATATGTGAGTACATATTCACTTAAAATGCTACATACTTGCACTCACTCTTCAAAAAATAAAATAAAACAACAAATACTAAATGCACAAGAATCATCACTTAGACGCATTATTTCTTATTTATGGGCCCCTCCCGAAACGAAATCCTGGGTACGGGCCTGGACACGGACTTTCAAAACTTGTTATCGAGAAAAACGCGTTTAAAGTTTGATGTCTATAAAATCGAACGAAACAATTTATTACTCAAGGGAGCACGTAGGCTTTAACATTCTGAAAAAGCCATATTTTTTTTCTTTTGTTGTTTGTTATAATGAAACATTTCGAGACTGTTTTGTCAAGTTTTTAAGTCAATCGAAGCAGAAATCTTGGGTCTGTGTGTGCAGCTCTTATTTCTTCGTAGTATGAGATCGCAAAGATAAAGGCCCATAACTTGCTGAGTTTTGTTCCGATAGGCTTCAAAATTTCACAGAATATTCTTGAAATGTTTTACTATCAGAAAATAGAAAAAGTGTTAGACCCTACCCGCCCCTTAACTTTGTAATATTAATAGATTTGCGCATTAGTTGATTTCTATAAATCAATTTATAATAATGAAAGACAAGCAATAACATGCAAGGAGAAACATACCAAATAAGACTTTTCTCCGAAGCTAGCCGCAAATTGATAAGTTGAATGAAGTTGAATGAAGAGAGAATTTATTCAAATAGAGTAATCAGAAGTGAAACGTTGGAAATATCTGAAAAACTGAAAGGAAAAAGAAACTCCTGCAATTTTCGCCTTTTAAAAAATGGAAGCAGGAACCCAGTGGATCTAGTCTTGGCTCATTTTTTTCCGCCAGATTCCACACGGAATCTAGGCTGGTACTATCCGGAGAAAGATAATAGGTATTATCAATCTCCTAGTGGACCCCAGCCCCTATATATTACTAAGGGATTGTTCAAAACACTTTTCTTTGAATATTGAATAAGAATAAATAAGGAACTATTTCCGGTACTTTCAGTACCGGGAACTGGGAACCGGTAATGCTAAAATCGGTTAGTTTGGCCAGCAACTAACATAATCTATATATTGAAATAGTTTTGAGCCACATTGTTAAAAAAATTTCCCCTTTTTCCATTATCGTTCTAATTGACGAATTGCCCTATCATGTCATAGATATTTTAACGCGCTCAATTTTCTCAGAGATAGCGGAACCGATTTTAACAAACAAAGGCTCGTTTAAAAGCTACTATTGCACCATTGATCAAGTTCGAAGATCAAATGATTGGACTTTGGGTTTCGAATATATGATGGTATAAGTGACGTAACCGACAAAACGCGTTGATTTTTTACCGCGCAAGTTTCTCGGAGATGGCTGAACCGATTTTAACAAACTTATGCTCGTTTGAAAGCTACTATTGACCCATTGATCAAGTTCGAATATAAAATGGCTGTGACTTTTGGTTCTGGAGATATAATGGTATAAGTGACGTAACCGACAAAACACGTTGTTTTTCACCGCTCTAATGTATATAAGGGAGCAAACCTTTTGGGATCACCTCTAATTTCGTAAAGCGCTATTATTCAAAACTTTAAGCATCTCGAAAAAAGTCCTCATGCAAAATTTGAGCTAAATCGGACATGGGTAAGGGGTGTTGCCCAGCGGTTTAAATTTGAAAATTTTCGATCTTGAAAAAGCACCATGTACATGAAATTTCCGAAATCGACTTTTTTTTTATGCCAAAAATCTTAAAATTGCATGAAACGTCGAGATTTAGTGTTAATTTTTTAATTTTTAAATTTTTTTGAAAAAATCGACTTTCTGGGACTTTTATATTTGTCAGCAACGCGAGATTAAACACGACCACTGAAAGAATAAAAACACTCGCGAATGGGTCTGCTGCAGACCAACCCTAGACCTTCAGTCTAAATAACACGATCGACTTGTAAACTTTCACACATTCCATTCTCAGTATCCGCCGCTTGAGCATTTTCAGTTTCGCGAATTAATATTATTCAATAAATAGCACTCTCACTCAGACCCGTACCCAGGATTTCGTTTCGGGAGGGGCCCAAAGATAAAAAATAATGTTATTGAAGATTGCTTATGTAACTCGGTGTACCTTTTACGGATGTTTTTAACAGACACTTTAAACTTTTCCACTGGAACTGTTGTTGTATTGCATTTTTTTGCGTTTACTGTCTTGTTATTTCTGCAACACTTGTCTTAGACCTTCTAAATAATTATATATCTGTTTTTGAGTTCGGGAGGGGCCCGGACCCCTCGGGACCCTCCTTCTGGGTACGTGACTGCTCTCACTACTAAACACAAACTTGCCACATCTGCACTGTCACTCAAAATAACTATTTCAACCAAATTTTTAACTATACGTATCAAACAACACATTGAAATTATACTTTTTTGAGAGCAGCACCAGGACACTGTATAGCACTCTCAGTGATGCCAACTCTCCTCTCTAGTGTGCGGAATGAAGAAGAAAAACTAGAAATCACAGTCATTTGATCTTCGAACTTGATCAATGGCACCACAGTAGCTTTCAAACAAGTCTAAGCTTGTTAAAATCGGTTCAGCCATCTCTGACCAACTTGCGCAGTAAAAAAACAACCCGTTTTGTCGGTTATGTCACTTACACCATCATATATCCGGAATCAGAAATCGCAGCGATTCAATCTTCGAACTTGATCAATGGCCTAATCTAGCTGTCAAACGAACCTAAGCTTGTTGAAATCAGATAAGTCATATTTAAAAAAATTGTGCGTTAAAAAAAATCGTTCAGAAGTGCACATACATCCACACACACAGACAATATAAGATCTCGTTGAGCTGAGTCCATTGGTATATAACACTATGGGTCTCCGAGGCCCCGTTCGACACAAGCGAGGAAAATCTTGTGAATGATATACACGCAGTTACTTCCAACAATGCAAAATGTCTCTATTTGGGTTTGATTTTGGTTAATGTTCGTATATCAACATTATTTAAAATGTTTCAAACGGTTAATGATGCAAATTGCTAATTCACCAAGAATTTCGAAATATTACCCACAATTGAAAAAGTAGCACCGACTATTATACCTCGCATTACAATTAAGCGTCGACTTATCGAAAAATAAAATGAAAAACGTCATCGTGAAAACTATCTTTAAAGGTAAGTAAAAAAAGAGAAGTTTATTTTTGTTCCGAGAATTATTACAGCGTATGTACTTACTATTTAATACAAATTTTTAATATTGAATTTGCAATTTAATACTGCTATGATAATCAGTCTTTGAAGATTTCTTTAGAAGTTTGTGGGATGAATCTAAAGATTCAAAAAATCCTATATTTCATGCTACATATGTTAGTAAGTAAAACAATTACACATTTGAATTACATTAGTTTCCGTAAAATTGTAGAATTGTCCTATTTTTCGTTTCGTTCCGATTTTAGGATTAAGAGTAGAGTTAACTTGTGTTGGTAATTTGTATATTACGTACATTTTATTTGGTACGTATGTCATACATCTATGTATTCATATATGCAGTGCAACAAGTTTATCAAAGTGGCTTGTACCATTGAGTTTCAAACAATCTTTTTTAACAATTTATTCTCAAACGAACGTTAAGCCAGACTTTTAGGATGATATATCAATTTTGATTAATTTTTCACCAACGTTTGATGGAAAATTGCTTACATTTTATGAATGTAGATTTCAATTCCATAATAAAAAAATTAGCAACACTGCTTCAATGGATTTGTAAAATTTCACTACACAAAATAAACAAAACTAAATATTTTTCGTTACAAAAGCAGTTTTCCGGAAAAATAAATAGTTTTACGACAACATTCTATATCCATTGCCTTCCGCGTGTTAAATTAAAGGTTCCTATTTTGAGGGTTTACTTATAGAAGGTACGTAAATCTTTATATCGCGATAATTTCAGCAAGCGGTAATCCATATAGGAATGTGTTTGTTGCTAATCGAATGTATTGTAAGCGGATGTAAGCTGACTCTGAAATTTTTTTCTCGAGCAGTTTTAAGGAAAGCGAAAGAGTTCTAGACTAAGATTTTCGCTTTTCTTGAATTGATCCGATTGGTTTATTTTTCAACCATATGGAAGATTTATAGATTAAAATTAGGTAAAGAAGCGCCGGAATTCATTTTTACGCACACATTGTTGACATTACTCATACGCTTGCAAAGAGTCTTGCTCCTTAAGGTTGCCCTGCATTAGGCTGATCCGACCGCATGTGCAGCTCAGCCATAGCCGAAGCAGAAAAAAAGTTTGGTGCCGGAGGAGTCGTATTAGCCTAATACGGGGCAACCTTTACTTATAGCTTCACAAAAAAGACAAAACCATTTTACTTATTAAGTTTAACAAAATATTTCCGAGCATCACCGAAGCTAAAATACCAGCTTGTATTAATTAAAATAATTACACTTAGATCTTTTTTATGCGACTTTTTTATGCGAATTTTCAGAGTTATGCGGTTTTTTTAATGCGGTACGTAAACTCGCATAAAACGACTTCAGTGTAGTAGGTGTAATCCCATGTCATTAGCATCATTCTTGAAATATTTTGATCGCATCGAATGCCATCTTGATGAAGCTCGTAAAGTGAATGGTGCATAAGCGACTGCATTACTTTTCAAGCAATTTCACGAACGATGTCACATCTATTAGTATTGGATATTTGTTAGTAGTCGATCAGCGGATATTGTTCTTATATATTAAGTAGAATTAAGAAACCGTTGGTATCTTAGTTCATTAGTATAGAATAGCTAGTTTTTGGGGAATTTTCGAAATTATGCGGTATTTTTTCGATTTTTTTCTTCGATGCCAAATTCCTCAGAAATGCATTTTTCGACAAGATTTTTTTTACAAAGTCGACTCTCGGGAACTTGAACTTGGATTTTTGAGTCCCAGAATCCCCCAGTCGTTATTTTTGAAATTCTAGTTTTTCGACATCTGGCGACATCTTTTTACGACAGATGGCGTTATTTTTTCGATTTAAATTATGCCGTTTTTCATATGAATTTCCGAGGTTATTCTATTTTTTATGCGGTTCGAATTCCCCGTATTTATTTATTGTTAACTTCTTAAAACAGTTCGATTTTAGTGGGATTCAACATTTCGAACAACCCATGGCGCTGATCTTTGTATATTCGTTTCAATTCACCCTGTTCTCTCTCTACCAGGACGGCGTGATCGCCATGCGCGATCTTTCAATTTCTATATTATTTTGTCAATTATTAACCTTTCATCTAATTTTTTTCAGACATTGACATAGAGTTGAAAAGTTATTATCTGTTTTAAGACATAGAACAAAACAAATCGATTATTTCTTCAGTTTTTGCAATGACTGAGCGGAAATATATATTGGAGAAGCCAAGTGAAAGAAAAACTAACAGAAAAGATGAATTTTTTGGAAAAAGATACGCTCAGAGACAGGACTCGAACCTGCGTTCTTGTGCATTCCGTGCATACGCGCTACCATTTCGACACTCTGATCTTGTTTTAGTCACTCTAAAACGCGAAACAGACATAGTAGCAACGTACATCGAACATGGTCTACATCCTGGCCGTCACACGACCGATACCTTACATCCAAACATCTTCTCTGTCCATCAAACACTAGTCCTCTCGCTTTATACCTATTTCTCCGATCAAGCATTGAGTAGGATATATAGTTACAATGATCCCGTCCATAATAACTGCTGACCCAACAGAACTTCATTAGTAACAACACCAGAAACACACGGGTGCCTACAGCAAGAAACGCTGACTAGACAGATCGACCATAGCAACGACGAGCGACGATCCCTGGAAGAAGAACGGAAGTCCACCGCCACATCAGCAGGATATCGATGAGACGCGTGCATCAGCAGAATAGGTTAGCGCAGGTAAAGCCATGATCGGGCTTAGGAGAGTCAGTTAATTGATTTCAGTTGAGGAGTACAGTTCGTGTACGGGTAGAAGTAAGACGTTTGTAATTAGTTAAGAGTTAATGTGAATAAAAATATATTTTTTTTGAAACCCACGAGCCACGACTCGTTAATGGCGCAGCCGTCCGGAGTTTAGTGAAAAGCGAAAGTGGACAACAGTGCTAAAGAAGAAAAGAGAAAATCTTCTTAAAGTGTACCCCAATATTTATTATTCAACAGAAGAAATAAAATAACATCATCATCAGACAAGAAGTCAACGTCTGGTCGACTTGTGAGTACCGCCGCCGACCCACTGGAGCAACTGAGCAAAGAAACCAAATCGTGAGTACTAAAATCGTATTATAGTAACATTTTTTACCCACGCCCTTAAGAGACACTACAAGATAGATCTCTCAGGAACCAAATCGTGAGTACTAAAATCGTATTATAGTAACATTTTTTACTCACGCCCTTAAGAGACACTACAAGATAGATCTCTCAAGAAGTGTTCACGAGAAAACTTCCTCCTGTTTATTCGCGAACAAACGCTTTGTGATAACTCAAGAGGTGTCATACAGCAACCGAATACCGCACTACAAGATAGACGGTTCTCGGTAAAATTAATTCGAACCACTACAAGATAGAGTTCGTTTTTCCATTTATTACACAAACTAACGTGACAAGGCAAATTTGGTAAACTTCATGCCAAAAGTCAAAGCTTTAAGTAAGACACGAAAACTACTCGGACTGTTGGAAGACGCATCCAGCTCCGATTCGGACAACAGTGAAAAATCCAACGAATACTCCCACGTACCAGTTGATAATTTATCACTGACAGTCGAAAGTCTCAGCATGAACGAGCAAAATCAAACCCAAATAAACCATTTAGAAGTTTTTGCCCAGCAAATGCAAAGCATAATGCAGGCAATAAACGACCTCACCGCGAAACAAAACATGTACGATATACACTTAAATAACAGCGCATCGACCAGCAAAGGCACCGTCGCCAGTAATACGAGAATAGCGTCAGGTGATCCGTTTAGAATACCTGACCCTATCAAAATGCTGCCAACATTCAACGGCAACAAAAAGCAGTTGAATTGGTGGTTGGAAACTGCTGAAAAAACACTTAACAATTACGAACTTCTGGTTTCTCCAGAAATTTTCCAAATTTATCTAACTGCGGTTAATAACAAAATTGAAGGACACGCCAAAGACGTACTATGTACCAATGGCAACCCGAACCAGAGCTGCTAAATGTCACTATCAACGAGCAACTTTGAACGACGAATATTGAAAAGTTTATGTCACTGGACTGCTGCCAACCAGGCTCTACCAAACATCATATATTGAGTGTCTGAGAGCCGATCTGTCATAACTTAAATTCTCTTGATATTATACTCACCAGGACGCTCATTGATTGCCGATGCGATTGATATTATCTTCATTTCGCCTGTCACTGCTTGATTACGATGTGACTAAATATTAATCAAGCAGCATAAACATTGAATTAATTTCATGTACACCAATAAACTCCGAAATCCGATGACTTTTTACAAAGAACAATTAACTTTATTAATTTATGTTTATGTTAGTACTCTCATGGAATTTTTTTACTTCAACAGGGAATAGGAGAATGAGAGAGAGAGAACAAAATGCGTCACCTGTCTTTGACTGAGTATACTTCTTCTTGGTCATTGAACTATCGAGTATCTCATTTGACAGACACTTTGACTGTACCGATTACAGTTGACGATGATTTTAGTCAGTCTGTCAAGGTCATTTGACATGACTGACAATTTGCAGCTCTGACCCGAACACATTTCAAGGCATAAAAGAATTACTTATTTCAGCGCTAGGAGACAAACAAGACTTGTCTACCTATAATTGCCAACTTTGGCACAACAAAATGGATGGTAGTATAACCAAACACTACCATCGAACAAAACAACTAGTTCAAAATATAAAATCACTAGCTAAGCAGAAAGTTAAATACAATGATCATTGGGATGCCATTAATGAATTCATAGACGAATATAGTCTAGCAGCATACGTTAGCGGACTTCAGAAACCCTATTTCGGATACGTTCAGGCAGCAGAACCAAAAAACATCGACAACGCATACGCTTTCCTGTGCAAATTTTCATCTAATGAGTCCAACAGAAATTTGACCCAGAATCCGTCTTCACAGTCTACATACAAATCAGAATCTCATTTCTCACGAAAACCCAGGCAAGAAAACGAACAAACACAACCAAAACCTTATTATTCAAAGCAATCCAACCAAAGCCAACAGCCTAAATTAGAAAACGCGGTCGAACCAATGGACACAAAATCAACGAACTCGAGGCTGACTTTGAACAAGCGCACTATCCACAATAACGAAATTTGTACAGACCCAGATGCAGAAGACACCTCATTAGAATCAGAATCCGACTCAGATCCTGAAATCGACACAAATTTTCAACTAGTTACGCTAGAACCACAAACGACTTGAATTTTCTCCCTTATTTAGCATGCTTCAATAAAGAAAACGAAGAAAAAATTAGGTTGCTCATTGACACGGGAGCAAATAAAAACCTCATCAAACCAGGCCTTCTCAAAAACTGTAGAGAAACTTCTGAAACAAAAATTAAAAACATTACAGGTCACCATCGCGTCAATAAGAAAGGTAAATACAATTTTCTTGGACTAGGTTTCCCCGCCCAAACGTACTACGAATTAAAATTCCACGATTTCTTTGACGGATTACTAGGATCCGAGTTCCTTGCCAAAACGAAATCGCAAATTAATTACCATAAAGGTACTATAACGATTTCAGGCGTTGAAACATTATTCAAGAAATTCTACCCAAACAAAATTCAAAACCACAACCACATCATTACCCTACTTACCGACAACAACGGAGATTGGTTCGTACCAAATTTTTCCAAATTATCTGACAGCATAACTATATGCCCAGGCCTTTATAAAGCTAGAAACCACAAAACAACTGTTCTAATAACAACGAACAGCAAAACAACCCCTGATTTCGGAGCCGAAAAGTTGAAACTCCTTGTGAATAATTTCGAAACATTAAGCTCAATTCCTACAACCGAACACGAAGAGCTCACCATCGACACAATCGATGGTCTCATCAGAACAAATCATCTATCCAAATTCGAGAGAGAACAACTCACTCAACTGATCCTAAGACACCAACGAACCTTGTTGAAATTTAATGAAAAACTAACATCCACAACCGCAATCAAACACAGAATTCTAACTCATAATAATCAACCAGTGTACACCAAATCATACAGGTATCCATATGCTCTCAAAAACGATGTAGAAGAACAGATTAAAGAATTATTAGACCACGGCATAATCCAACATAGTATCAGCCCATACTCCTCTCCCGTTTGGGTCGTCCCAAAGAAAATGGACGCATCAGGAAAGCGAAAAATTAGAGTTGTAATCGACTATCGCAAACTCAATGAGAAAACGATAGACGACAAATTTCCGATCCCGCAAATCGAAGAAATATTGGACAATCTCGGCAAATCGACATACTTCACAACGCTCGATTTGAAATCAGGCTTCCACCAAATCGAAATGGATCCTGATCATATGGAAAAAACGGCATTCTCAACAGCACAGGGTCACTTTGAATTTACCCGAATGCCGTTTGGACTTAAGAATGCCCCCGCTACCTTTCAACGGGTGATGAACAATGTACTATCTGGGTATATTGGAGTTATTTGTTACGTATACCTTGACGATATTATTGTCATAGGATACAACCTTCAGAATCACCTTGAAAATGTATCTAAAGTATTAACTCGCCTTTCTGAATTTAACCTTAAGATTCAGTTAGATAAGTGCGAATTTCTTAAAAGAGAAACAGAATTTCTTGGGCATATCATCACACCCGAAGGAATCAAACCTAACCCAGAAAAAGTAAAAAAAAATCAAGAATGGCAAATCCCAAGGAATCAAAAGGAAATAAAACAATTCCTTGGACTGACTGGATACTATAGGAGATTTATCAAAGACTACTCTAAAATAACGAAACCACTTTCTAAGTGTCTAAAAACAGAAAGCATAGTTGACATCGAAAACACGGAATATCAAGAAGCATTCAAAAACTTAAAAGAAATTATCACTTCAGACCAAATTTTAACATATCCCGATTTCAAATTACCATTTATCCTGACCACGGACGCAAGTAACTATGCGCTTGGTGCTGTATTATCACAAATACAAGACAAAGTAGAAAAACCAATTGCTTTCGCTAGCAGGACATTGAATAAAACTGAAATTAATTATTCAACAACCGAAAAGGAAGCACTTGCAATAATGTGGGCAGTCGATAAATTTAAACCTTACCTACACGGAAATAAATTCAAACTGGTAACAGATCATAAACCGCTAACATTCATCCAGACAGCTACCAAAAATTCAAAAGTACTCCGTTGGCGCCTCGAACTCGCCACTTACGATTTCGACATCTCTTACAAACCCGGAAAAGCGAACGTCGTAGCGGACGCTTTAAGCCGAAAAATCGAAAACGACAATAGCAACTTAGAAGTACACGTTAACACATCCAGTAACAACAGGTCCAACCAATCCGATGACGAAACAGTTCACTCCGCGGAGTCATCAGAAGATTATTTCATTCACTTCACAGAGAGACCAATTAACAACTACAGAAACCAAATCATATTCAAACAAACCAATTTCCACAGCATACTAACAGAGCACCCATTTCCGAATTTCAGAAGGATAACAATTTGCTCACCCAATCATAACCTAGAATCCATAACACAAAACTTTAAAACATATACTAACGGAAGACAAACAGCAGTCCTCGCTCCGGAGAACATGCTACAACTAATACAAAATGTTTATAGAACAAACTTTTCTAACATTCATTTCGTAATCACGCAAAACATCGTCGAAGATGTAGCTCTCGAAACCAGACAGGACCTTATCGTAATAAAAGAACACGAACGTGCTCACCGTGGAGTAACGGAGGTAGAAAATCAAATCAAACGTTCATACTTTTTCCCTCGAATGACGAAGAAGATTCGCCAGTTCATCAACTCCTGTCCAATTTGCGCTCAACATAAATACGAGCGTAAACCGTATAATATTAAAATTTCACCTCGCCCAATAGAAAACAGACCGTTTAACCGAGTCCACATGGACATTTTCAGCATGGATAAGTTTTACTATCTTTCCTTAATTTGCGCTTTTTCAAAACATTTACAATTAATCCAGATCAACTCACGCAACCTCACCGACATTAAAAATGCATTATCCCAATACTTTAGAACGTTTCAACCTCCTCAAAAAATAATTTGCGACCACGAAGCTTCATTTACAAGCGTTCAGTTTCAAATTTTTTTGGCAAACTTCGGAACCCGCATTGAATTTGCTTCATCGTCAGAATCGAACGGTCAAATAGAGAAAACACACAGCACAATAATCGAACTCTACAACACAAACAAACATAAATTTAAAGAAACTGGTTCACCAGCAATAGTTCAAATAGTTACATCATTGTATAACGACACAATCCACTCCGCTACGACCTACACACCCAACGAAATAATCTTTAATCAACGAAACTCAACAGATCGTAGCGAAATAACAGAAAGGGCTAACCAAATTTTCGAAAATGTTTCAAAACATCTTAATAAAGCAGCCAATAAAATGAAAAAACATAACCAGCTTAAAGAAGAACCACCAGTAGTAAACGAAGAAAGCAGCGTTCACTTGAAAAAGAACACCAGAAAAAAACTAGACCCAAGATTTTCAACAACAAAATGCCTTAAAAACGACAGAACCATAATGATAACAAGAAACGTGAAGAGAAACAAAAATAAACTGAAAAGACTAAGGAACCCAAATTAATTGATTATCTTTTTATCTTTTCAGGAATCCAATATTATGGATGTTATCAAAAAAAAAAAAAAAAAAAAAAAAAAACAAGAAAGGATACCCTCTAAGTCAAATAAACCCAACTTATAATCATTTCATTTGCTCTTCTAATTCTAGCCACAAGACAAGACCAGGAAGCGAAATATAACCAGCTACTAGTATCAATAATTAATAACAAACGAAAACCAAAAACACGAACTGAGACAGAATAAGAAAAATGATAGACAGAAAATTAACATTTTGTTTCTTAATCAGCACGATTGTATATTGTCAGAACCTAGAAATTTCAAATTTAAACGACCAACCAATCTTGACACTTATTACAGGAAAGTGCATAATACAAACAGATACTATAAATATAATACATCCAATCAATATAACAGATTTGGAAAGTACCATAAATCTCTTGTCTAATCTAATTTATTCAAAGTCTGATAATTACTTAAGCCAAATAGCAAAACACAAAATTAGAGAACTTCATTCAAATTTCTTAGAAATTATGCCTAGGAATCGCAGAGTTAGAAGTCTCGAATCGATCGGAACAATATGGAAGTGGATAGGTGGAAGTCCAGACGCAACGGACCTAAGAATTATCAACCAAACCATGAACGAGCTGATAAGCAGTAACAACCAACAGTATAAAGTGAATGAGCAACTCGGAAACCGCCTCAAAGCAGTTACAAAAGCCATTAAAGAGGTGACGGAGAACAAAGCAGCAAACAAACTCGTATTAAATGAGATAGACACCATCGTCACGATAATGAAAATAGACATCATCAATAAACTTTTAGAAGACATTTCAGACGCCGTCATACTATCCAAAATCTCGTTAACCAGCAACAAAATTCTTTCATGGAATGAAATATCAATTGTTAAATCTATCCTTGATGATCAAGGCATAAGAACAGAGCTTCCAGATGAGGCGCTCAGTTTGGTAAAACCAATAATAGCCGTCAACGATGAAACACTATTGTACATCGTACGAATCCCACAAGTTAGTCAAGAAGAAGCATCAATAGTACGTATAATTCCATTATCCACGAAACAACAGATAATTACTCAGTACCCAAATTATCTGATAAAAACGAGAAAAACCTTATACTTGACGACAAAACCAGATGAATACATCCAACAAAAAACATTCATTAACCAGTTCTCCGACAGTTGTATACAACCCCTAATAGAAGGACGACGCGGTAAATGCATAACGAAAGAATCACCTTAAACTAAGACACAATTTTTAACAGACGATCTGCTACTCATAAGCAATGCTAAAAATGATCTGTTGCAGTCAAACTGCGGTCCAGATGATCGGAACATAACCGGAAATATTTTGATATCTTTTACAAATTGCTCCATTAATTATAAAAATCAAACTTTCTCATCGTATTCAGAAGCAATAACGTCGGAAATTCTACAAGGAGCAACGCACAACCTTTTGATAGATCAACAATCGGAGGAAAACGTCCTGGAATTGATAAACAACATGACAATAACCAACAGGAAGAAATTGGAACACGTCTACCTGATGCAATTCAAAAGTCAATTATGGAATTGGAGTCTGCTCGGTGGAATCTCCATCTCAATGATATTCACCATTACGATTTCTGTTTATGCTTTCCTCTATCACCGAAAACTATTATACAAAATTATTATTAAACTCGTGAAGAAAAGACGAACCAAAAGCTCATCACAGGCAAATCAACAAAATCAGGACGCATGAGGACATGCTTTTTCACCCCCCGGAGGAGTTACAATGATCCCGTCCATAATAACTGCTGACCCAACAGAACTTCATTAAAAACAACACCAGAAACACACGGGTGCCTACAGCAAGAAACGCTGACTAGACAGATCGACCATAGCAACGACGAGCGACGATCCCTGGAAGAAGAACGGAAGTCCACCGCCACATCAGCAGGATATCGATGAGACGCGTGCATCAGCAGAATAGGTTAGCGCAGGTAAAGCCATGATCGGGCTTAGGAGAGTCAGTTTTTTTTTTTTTTTTAATAACTATTTATTGGAATATGAGTTAAAATTAAATTATTAAGATTTAAATTGGGTGTTCAGCCACAAGTGGTGACTTTTCAGCCCTGTTATATATATATATATATATATATATATATATATATATATATATATATATATATATATATATATATATATATATATATATATATATATATATATATATATATATATATGATTTGGTTATTACCATGAAGATATCATTTGCTTCCGCAATTCTGAGATTTTTGTGTAGGGAAAATTCTAAACCTACTTGTATTGTGTAATGGGGAAAAGGAACTTATATACTAACTTACTAACTAATACAGAGAGCGAATCGATGCAATTGAAGATTGCATCGATTTTTGTCGGAATTTGCTTATAATATTATGTGACATTACATCTAATGGTTCTATATTTGTGAGTCTGTGTAACTCATTTGTACTAAACCAGGGAGGACGCTTCAGAATCATTTTCAGAATTTTATTCTGAATCCTTTGAAGCGTTTTCTTCCTGGTGGGACAACAGCTTGACCAAATTGGTACCGCATAAAGCATGGCTGGTCTGAAAATTTGTTTATAAATTAACAATTTGTTTTTTAGACAGAGCTTAGAATTTCTGTTTATAAGAGGATATAAACATTTAATATATTTATTACACTTTGCCTGGATTCCTTCAATGTGATCCTTGAAAGTGAGTTTTTTGTCATACGTTAAACCTAAGTATTTAGCTTGATCAGACCATGTCAATTCCAAGGCATTCAATTTGAGAATGTGATTATTGTTTGGTTTAAGAAAAGAAGCTCTTGGCTTGTGAGGAAAGATAATTAATTGCGTTTTTGCTGCATTTGGTTTAATTTTCCATTTTGACAGATAATCACTGAAAATATTTAAACTTCTTTGTAGGCGACTGCAGATCACTCTTAGATTTCTACCTGTGGCTAACAGACTTGTGTCGTCACAGAATAACGATTTCTGACAACCAACGGGTAGATTTGGAAGATCAGAAGTGAAAATATTATACAAGATTGGAGCTACACTCGAACCCTGCGGAACACCGGCTCGTACGGGTAGCAATTCAGATTTACAATTCTGATAGCTAACCTGAAGAGTACGATCAGTTAAATAATTTTGAATCATTTTGATCAAATAAATAGGAAACTGGAAATCAGACATTTTTACTATTAAACCTTTGTGCCAAACACTGTCGAATGCTTTTTCTATGTCTAGAAGAGCAACTCCAGTGGATAACCCAGAAGATTTATTTGCTTTTATCATGTTCGTTACTCTGACAAGTTGATGAGTAGTTGAATGTTCATGACGAAATCCAAACTGCTCTGGTAAAAAAATTGAATTCTCATTTATATGAGTCATCATTCTCAACAAGATAATTTTTTCAAAAAGTTTACTGATAGAAGAAAGTAAGCTAATTGGGCGATAACTTGATGTTTCTGCTGGGTTTTTATCAGGTTTTAGGATAGGAATTACTTTAGCGTTTTTCCATCTTTTTGGGAAGTAAGCTAATGAAAAACACTTGTTGAAAATTTTAACCAGGAGTCTCAAGGCAACATCGGGAAGATTTTTATTAAGAATATTAAAAATTCCATCATTACCAGGAGCCTTCATGTTTTTGAGTTTCCTAATAATTGATTTAATTTCATCAAAATTCGTCTCAATAATGTCATCGTGTGATAACACTTGGGTTGAAATATGATCATATTTCAGTGAGACTTCATTTTCAATAGGACTCACAACGTTTAAATTAAAATTGTGGACACTCTCGAACTGCTGAGCTAGTTTTTGAGCTTTTTCACCATTTGTAAGAAGTATTTGATTTCCTTCCTTGAGAGCAGGAATTGGTTTCTGAGGTTTCTTAAGAACCTTGGAAAGTTTCCAGAAAGGTTTAGAATATGGTTTAATTTGTTCAACTTCTTTAGCGAAATTTTCATTTCGCAAAAGAGTAAATCTATGTTAGGAGAGTCAGTTAATTGATTTCAGTTGAGGAGTACAGTTCGTGTACGGGTAGAAGTAAGACGTTTGTAATTAGTTAAGAGTTAATGTGAATAAAAATATATTTTTTTTGAAACCCACGAGCCACGACTCGTTAATATATATTTCCGCTCAGTCATTGCAAAAACTGAACTTAGTCATGGCGGCTTTACGTCAAACTAAAATTAATAAATCGGATTATTTCTTGATATTGATTACTCAAGGAGGCTGCTGCCGAAAATTACGAACAACATAAAAACTTTAAAAGATTTATTATTGCAATATTTTTTGTGGTACATACCTATATTCACTACTCCATGATTTGTAAGTTCCCAGCACGACTGTAATCGCAAAATACTTAGGCTATGGCTTTGCTTAGGCGAAAAGTATCCCAGGGCTGCATCTGTTACATGATACGCCTGCGTGATGGAAACGACAAAAGAGAAAGTTTAGAAGTATTAACTGTTTATGTGTAAAATATACGACTGTAGAAAGCCTAATTTCTCTTTGAATATATTAATACAGTAAATCCGACCGGGATTCTACTAAATATTGATGAACTGCAATAAAAAACTATGAGTGTAAAAACAATAAACTAAAACATGGACATGAAACCAATTTATAAAACCCGTTATTGAAAATGTTTTTAAAGAATACCACTAATCTAAAAATGAGAACATTCTTGCGTGAAGTCTTCTGTCGTCCTTAACACCTTAACGCTCAAGGGAAATATTTTTTCCTTCTTTAAGAATCGTTGTCGATTCTTCGATTATTATTAAATCGATGTTTTTCTTTACTTAATGTTAAAAAAAATTATTTCTTATTTTGTGTTTCTGTACGAATAAATGTAAGAACTGTCGATCCTTTTTGCACTGAAAAAGTTTGTGCAAAACGACGTATATAAAATAGAACACATATTAAATGTGTTATGAGCAACGTCTATTTGTGCTAAACAAGTACACGAAATCGTTTCGTAGAATACCATGACTAACCATTTATTTTACTATTCTGATAATTAAAGCTATTAAAGCAATAAATTAAATTACGATATAATAAATCCAACTCTTCGTTTATTTATTTCTGAGGATCATGGGGAAAAACTATTTCTCATGAAATTATAGGAAACTTATGTACCCGTCTATGCTTTTCAGGTGATATTCTCTTACTTTACACCGCTCAGTCATTGCAAAAACTAAAATATTGTGTTGTACTGACATACTTACTGGTTGGTAAACGACTGGACAATGCACAATGCAGGCCCCAATGTGGTTCATAGCCTCTTGTCCAGTAACTCCTATCCCTATCTCCCCGCGGTGCCGGCTGGGGTACGAGTAACCATAGGAAAGATCGGGTAACCAACACCGCTGGGACCTTGGTCGTATGCTGACAGGAAAGGGGGGCTTGCTTTCTCTTTACAGAGAGCAAGTCTACCCGAGCGTCTGTTCCCCATGTTGGGGCGGCTGGAAACAGCGTCTGTTCTCCATGTTAGGAGCGGCTGATTACCGTCCTTGTGTCAGTGTGGGATTCTAAACAGTGCTCACACGATGGCCCTTCGGCGAGACAGGAGGTTGGTGCAGGCCTAACAAGCTGTCCGGAAAACACTTGTTACGAATAATCAGGATATAAATACGACTCGGAATAATCGGCAAAGACCTACGCGACTAAATAAGGACTACGATTGGAAGCTTGGCACATGGAACTGCAAATCGCTTCCCAGGATACGACCGAATGCTGCATGATGAGCTTCTAATCCGCGGCTTCGATGTCGTAGCATTACAGGAACTTTGTTGGACGGGACAGAAGGTGTGGAAAAGTGGTCATCGAGCGGCTATCTTCTACCAGAGCTGTGGCACAACCAACGTTCTAGGAACGGGATTTGTAGTGTTGGGCAAGATGCGCCAGCGCGTGATTGGGTGGCAGCCAATCGGTGATAGAATGTGCGTATTGAAGATCAAGGGCCGTTTCTTCAATTACAGCATCATCAACGTGCACTGCCCACATGAGACGAGACCTGGTGACGAGAAGGAAGCATTTTACGCGCAGCTGGAACGAACCTACGACAGCTATCCACGGCGGGATGTAAAACTTGTCATCGGCGACATGAATGCTCAGGTAGGCCGGGAGGCAATGTACAGGCCTGTGATCAGCCTGCACGAGGTAACAAACGACAACGGCCAACGATGCGTGAACTTTGCAGCCTCCCGAGGAATGGTAGTTCGAAGAACCTTCTTCCCCTGCAAAAATATCCACAAAGCCACCTGGAGAGTGGGGCGATAAGCTAGATTGTTGCAATTACCGCGCAATCACATTGCTCAACGTCGCCTACAAGGTATTCTCCCAAATCCTTTGCCGTCGTCTATCACCAATAGCTAAGGAATTCGTAGGGCCGTACCAAGCGGGATTTACTGGAGCCTGCGCCACTACGGATCACATATTCGCGATAAGACAAGTAATCCAGAAGTGTCGTGAATACAACGTACCCACGCATCACCTATTCATTGACTTCAAAGCGGCATACGACACAATCGATCGAGAACAGCTATGGCAGATCATGCATGAATACGGTTTCCCGGATAAACTGACGCGATTGGTCAAAGCAACGATGGATAGAGTGATGTCCTACGTCCGAGTATCTGGGACGCTCTCGAATCCCTTCGAATCTCGGAGAGGGCTACGGTAAGGTGATGGACTCTCTTGTATCTTGTACAACATTGCCTTGGAAGGTGTGATTCGAAGAGCGAGGATCGACACGAGTGGCACGATCTTCCGAAAGTCCGTACAACTTTTTGGCTTCGCTGACGATATTGATATTGTAACACGTAACCTTGAGAAGATGACGGAAACCTACATCGGACTGAAAGCTGAAGCTAGGCGTATCGGACTGGCCATAAATGCGTCGAATACAAAATACATGAGAGGAAGAGGCTCTAGAGAAGAAACAGTACGCCTCCCACCACGAATATTGATAGACGGTGACGATATCAAGGTGGTTGACGAGTTTGTGTATTTGGGCTCACTGGTGACCGCCGACAATGACACCAGCAGAGAAATACAGAGACGTATTTTGGCAGGGAATCGTGCGTACTTTGGACTTAGAAAAACCCTTCGATCGAGAAAAGTACGCCACCGCACGAAATTGACCATATACAAAACGCTTATTAGACCGGTTGTTCTCTATGGCCACGAGACCTGGACCATGTTGGCAGAGGACCAACGCGCCCTCAGTGTTTTCGAAAGAAAGGTACTGAGGACTATCTATGGCGGAGTGCAGATGAAATACGGAACGTGGAGACGGCGTATGAATCACGAATTGCAACAGCTGCTAGGAGAACCACCTATCGTACGGACAGCTAAAATCGGACGTCTACGATGGGCTGGGCATGTCTTAAGGATGTCAGACGACGGCCAAGTGAAAATGGTTCTTGAATCTAATCCGACTGGTACAAGAAGAAGCGGAGCGCAGCGAGCAAGGTGGATCGATCAAGTGGAGAGTGATCTCAGAAGCGTCCGTGCCTTGAGTGGCTGGCGACGAGCAGCCATGGACCGAGTTATGTGGAGACGTATTCTTGATACAGCAAAGGACACCTCAGGCCTATAGCTGTTAGGTAGGTAGGTAGTACTGACATACTTCGTCCTGGACATCTTATGGCCGTGAAAGGGTTAAAACAAATGCTTCAGGGACTAGGGACTGTATTCCATATCTCAAACATATGTTCAGTGGCATCGACAAGTTTTTTCATATAATTAGTAAACTTAGGCTATGAAATGTTAAAGCGTGTTCAGGAGTGTTTTCTTTCTAGATGCATAATAGGTATAATGTTTGAATCCGGAAACTTAAACAATAAAACAATGTAGCAACTCCAAGTGAGTTCGTGCTTGCATTGAATGATTTTTAGCAAGTTTTCATTTGTGCGCTTTACAAAGCTGTTTTCAAAAAAGGATTGCTGAGGTTAAGTTTGCCTTAATTACAATTTTATCTCGCATTGTTGTCATACAACTTTGAGCTACTGGAAAAGGAGTGTGTTCCAGTGTTCGATACATGATTTATAACAATTATAAAACTAGAATCTGGAAATTAAAAAAAAAACAACTTGGTAATACCAGCAGTGTTGCCAAACTTAGCAGAACGATCACCATTACACTCTACTTGTAAACCTTTGCTTGTTATCAGTGTTGGGAAAATCATGATCAGAAGTAATTCATTTCATTATCACTCGTGAAAAAATCAGGTCAAGATTTTCTTTAAAAATTCACTGACTAAAAAAATCACTTCCGAGATTTGTCAATTCGATAACCTATTTTTGAGTAAAGTTACTCTAACTAGTTTTCATTGGACCCATGTAAATGAAATAAAAATGAAATAAAAACTGTGTAATATCTACTAACAATTTCGCAATATTCGGTAGTTTTTTACCGAACTTTCAACAGCTGAACGACCGATAATCAGTTCGGTCATTGAATTGAATATCGATCGTTCGGTGATACAAATGTTGCTCAGCTGTCGAACAACTACCGTAAACTGTAAACTAAACAAGTCTAACGAATGGTTCGATAATTTATTTTGTGTTTGTTTTTTTAATTGAAATTCCTAATTTAAATGGATTTTCGTATTTCAAAAAAACAATACAATAAATAAAATTTATCTACCGAAATATAGGTTATTTCTATTGATTACAGTAATGTCGTCGAAAAAATTACCAAACAACCGAATCCAATCCTAGCATTTGTTTAGTTATAGTGACGCATTTTCAGGTTGAATGGCTAATTGGCTAATTAAACTAAACTTTCGATGTTGGGAGGTTCTGCTCTTATTGTTTTGACAAGAATGGAAAAGGCGAATAAAAAAAAAAAGATTCAAAAGAACTCAAAATTGAGTAAAAAATATTCAAATAATAGGTACTTCTTTTTTTTCTGTGTGAGCACTAGAAAGACAAATACCTGAAAAATGCAATCTATCGTTCATCAAAGCACACAAAAACTTTCTAAATATTTGACCTGATTTCGCGAGCAACCAAACGGGACATATATCATCAAAAAGGACATCAACTCAATCAATCCGCAATTGCGTCCAATAGAGAAATATTGAGTAGTTGTTAAACGGAAGCTGTACATAGTGACGTGGAATGCTTCAGCGATGAAGAGATATCGGTTAAATTATACGAACAGATTTCTAGATTAGTTTCTTCCAGAAAGTGCAATGAAAAAACTTTATTTGAAAAGTTTTATTGTTTTAGTTTATCAAATAATCCCCAGCTTGATTTATGCAATATCTGAACAAAAATTAATCTGTTTTACGTTTATTTTTTGTTTTTTTCTGTTCAGATATTCCATAAATTAGGCTACCTTGTAAATAGAATTAGCAAGAGAAAAGCTTGCCATCTTTAAGGAATGCACTTGTACATATACAATAGAGAGCTTACTGAGGCAACTGTAAAGTAACCATACAATTTATGCACTGAATTTACTAACCTGCAACGAAAACTCGTATAATGAAGGCAACAGTTGTGCTACGGCTCCGACAGCTTCGTCGGCTACGTTTATGCAGTCCGCTAGCGACAGGGACACTATTCGCGGTGTTAGGCAAGCCCAAAGGCCAGCTTCGGTGATTTCATTACATCCAGCTAGTTCCAACTCAAACAGGGACTGTGAAGAAAAAAATCATAGAAAAAATTTAACATAGGCAAAGTAATATCTAATGAATGTAATTGTGACAATAGACTGAAAATGGTTATCTGTCAAGCGTAAAATGCTCTTAGGCAATTCTAGAACGAGGGGTTGTTCAAAGTTATAATGCCGTCAATTATAATAATAACAATGTTATAATTTCTCAAGTAGCAAACATTGTTCTTGTATTGGATTTCCTAACTCTTCCCGCGACGATTGTGTGATTGGAAAAGTGCACTTGGCTTGTATGATGTGCAACATAAATAAAATTTGAATTGAAACTGTTTAAGTGAACATATTGTCAGATAATAAAACCGATCTGGAACATAATCCTCACAGGTTTTTGAGTTGGTTTTACAAGCAATAATATGAATGATTTTCACATTTGTAACAAAAACACGTGGAATGACTTGTCTAACATATCAAACAAAAATAACCGCGTACGGTAGCAATTGTGAAACATGTCAATTTTAATTTTAAGTTCTAATTGCTACTTGGGTTATATTAGATAGACGATGAACTAGATGTTAAAAGATAAAAATAAAGGCAGAAGGGTATTGTCAGAGACATAACAGGATGACGAGAATACGAATAAAACTGACATGCTATTTCCACACATCCGAATATGACATTAATTTTAATAACTCTTTACCGGCGAACAAAACATGTAGTAAGCCCACTGCAATCAACCACTGCAAATAATCCATATTTTCTGCGTCGATTTTACGCGATTCGCTTTGTGCGATGATTCGTTCAATTCATACGGTTACTTTACGCTTTGTCCTAGCAATGAATTTCACCTTAATGCTCGATGATACCAAACATTTTAGAAAATTTCAATTTTGAGTTAGTTGTGATTATCTCATACTACTGAAAATTTTATCATTAATCGCTGACCATATTTTCGATGATATGGATAAAAATATATGTTCCTGCGTTAAATACAACAAGAGATATTACTACGATTACTATTAACTGCCAGAATCGTTCAAACTTGAAACTTAATACTGACGTGCCGCAACAGACTCGGCGATAGAAACAAAATGTCGTAAACAATAAAGTTATTGTGAAATGGGCAAACCTGAAAAAATAAAAAGCTTCGACTGTACACGGTTGCACGACCAAAAATACTAATGTCTTGGTATTACGTTTCTTTTGTTGAAATTGACCTTCTGTTCCAAGAGACTTCGTTTCCAATTTTTGGCATACGATCCTACTGATCCTTCCAGGTTGGGACTCGAACACACAACAATTGGCATATAAGACTAGCACCATCAGTACTAATTGGCTCAAGTGGCCCGTTCCCCTAGTTGTTATTGTTATCGGCTCCAGAAAGAACAGTATTGGACCTTCGGTAAACAAAAATAATATAAAACTTGCGATTTTCTTGTACACCGACGAATATCTCGGTCATTTATCATTCGCACGAAACCGAAAATCTTGGCAAATGCTAATCAGATTATGTCTATCATATTAGAAATGCCAAGAATTTCAGTGTTTCCGAAATCATTACAGAGCACCCAACTGTCCGTATGTCCATAACTTTGTTGTTTGGCGGCACTATAATGTACAATTGATTTACTGGAATATCTTGCCATTCTCTGTTTACTGACAGACAAGCAACGTCAAATGGATTGAATCATGCAACGCCTTCATCCTTCTTATGCAATACCGATCTACCAACACTTCCTACCGCCTAGTCTAATTTTAGACAAAACAAAATAGTCGAGATCATTAGTCCACCACACTGACCCAACAACAAATTCGGTGTGTACTAGAACGTTTAAGCATTCCTAAACCCACACATCCCACCCACCCGCACAATCAGCTGAATCGAGAACACGAGAGCAGAAATTTGGTTGTCAGCATCAGCTGATTGTCCACTGGTCGGTTCACCGCAATACGTTCTTCGATATTTTCCCTCACGCTTTGCTCGTGTTTACTATGGTTGTACTACATACTAGTATTAAATGGTGACATTCCACAAATTCTGTACGGTTCTCTAGTGGTTTGCGGTGTTTATTTTTCGTAGAGCGGTTTATATTCTGCTGATGCGGTTAAATTCGCGTCGTCTACGTCAGATATATATAGGAGGCGCTAAAAAGTGTTACTCAGCGAATGGATTAAACTGGTAACTTCTTTCCACAAATCCAGGGTTTGGAAATTGCAATCTTGTATCTGTCGCTTGAAACATGAAGACCAGAGTTAAATGCACAAATTAAACAGTTCCATGATTGAAAGCATTGACAATAACAATGTCTATAACACATTCAAGTGACAATCCATTAACGGCCCTAACACGAGACTGTATGCTTGTCAATTAAAAGTATTGTCCATACCACTTCAATGCAGCAATCAAAATGGCACGCTCAGAGAAATCCTCACTTCAATGCTACGTGAAAACGTATGTGATTTTTATCCATAGAACTTTTCTTGTAATACTTATGTGAAGTATAGGTAGCACAGAATGAACTCATGAACTCTCCACATTTGTATCTCATAATATCTACGTGACTTTTTTCATAGATTCTGAAATTTATACGAAGTTCATTTGAATTGTACTGTTAAAATTATTTCATCTGAACTTACTTTTTTCCAAAGTTTTACTTTTTTTCACATAAGATTAAAGTGTGGATTTTTTGAGTGCATGACATATTTAAAAACGAACATTAGGATAGGTCCTAAGTGCAAATTTTAGTGTATCCTCTTCCAAATATTACTGCACTATCAGTAATTTCCCTTCTAGCTCGTCACATAAAGTAGTAACTAAAACCACAGACTAACAGACATGACAGTATGAGTAAATTCTTATAAAAATAATTTTTCGTGATGCACTAGTTCCACCTATATTGTACTGCGCGAACTATTTACTATCGGTACACCCGTTGTGTTATGTAAAAGTTAATTTACTAGTTGGTTCCCCCTCGTTTGTCAACACCGATCAGCTGCTTGCAGGGATGCCTGATTTCATCATAATATTTGGAAATGAATCGTCACAGTAAATTATTATATTACGTTAATAATATATTAAACTTTTTAGCGATGTTGGAAGGTAACCATTTATTTTTCTCAACATTGTTCATCTAGACTATTTTTTATTGTGTTGGTAATTTTCACCCGAAATTAAGTGGCGGCAGATCAGAAGCAAGTAAATATTGCCACTAAACGGGTTCGATTTTGTATTGCGTTGAAGGATGAGAGGTAGGCACAATTTTGTATCTAGTTTTGGCAATATGTATTAAATCTGTATCCTGCATGAAATTCGCATACAAATGCAAATACATATCAATACATTACAGGTTACATTCTGTATAAATGGCAACTCTGTTGGTAAATGAAAAAAATAAACACAGTCTAGATGACAGACAGGATGTTTTTGATAGGGTAACGTGGCGCCATCATGACACATGTGAGTACTGTCCCAAATAAAGGAATATTCGAAATGACAGTTAAAATGATTGAAGAATCTAATTTGAGTGTCCTGTCTGTTAGTCTGTGCTAAAACCATGAGCTTTCGACCTTTGAGAAATCAAACAAAGAAAAACTGTCTTTTGCGCTTAGGACCTATTACAGTGTTCATCGGGATTGAATATTACTACCGACACATGAGACAATATTATCGTCAAATCAAGAAATTTTGAAAAAACTTTTTATCATGTAGTGGAAACTTCGCCGGGTTGACGAAAATATTGTCGCGATATAAAATTTCCGTTCATATTTCATCTCCAGAGAGAAAGTTGTTCAATATAGGCATGCAACTGAACGGTATTCTCTGAATTTTCCATCCATCGGATCCAATATTAAATGTTTTAAACATTTGATTTTCTCGAAAAAAGGAAGAATTCCTCATGCTACATGGATTGTTGTATTGAAGTGACATTGGTAAAATTAGAATTGACAATAGTAACAATAATAACGTTCAGTACGATCTTTATAGTATTGCTATTTTTACATACAAACATTGAAAACAATATTTGTAAGCCTGTCTGTCAGTTTGCGACATGTTCGCTTACGAGAACACCTTAATCGAACAGTTGAATACTGATATCTTTATTGCATGTCATTTATTGACTTAGAAACGCTTATATGTAATTATGAATTCAAAAGTATGAGTTACAAGTAAATATGTTTGAACAGCGCTTCTCGCGCACAGAGCACATGAAGCGCTTGGTCAATTCTCGTTTGAACGTGAATATGGTATTTTTAACTGCCAAACCTCCTCAACAGGAGTGTGTTTTTTCGAAGCACTCAGATTCATCAACTTGGGTGGCAGAATAATTTCGACTACGAAAGAATGCGCACACAAATCGTCCGGCGTATATTTTGTTCAGACATCAAAAGGAACACTAACAACTAAACTAAGTGACAAGACGAATCGCCAATAAAATGAGTGATTTAAAGTGATGCGGTCGGCGATAAATTTCTTTTTATACTGTGAATGAAAATATTCAGATTTCACTACTTGATACACGATGGTTTTGAACCTGAACGAAAACGAAACCTTGAAAAGGTTTCACAAGCTTTGTTGATACCAAAACAAGCTTTCTCGTATTTGAATCTTGAAGGGAGAAACGTCAACTTAAATTTTGCTTTTTATCACAATGCAATTTTGCCTTATCTATAGAAAAGTAAAAGAATCGGCGGAAGAACGAGTTTTGATCGGAAATACGGAGATCTCTAGTGTTACATACCATTCGACTCCGCACGACGACATCTGAAAATATCTGTGTGTGTATGTGTTTGGACTTCTCAAAGATTTTTCTTACCGTTCAATTTTCTCAGAGATGGCTGAACCGATTTCAACAACCTTAGACTCATTCGCTACTATTGGATCCTATATCAAGTTCGTAGATCAAAAGGCTTCTGGTTCCGGAGATATAACGGTATAAATTACGTAACCGATAAAACCCACTTTTTTACACACCGTTCAATTTCTCGTAGATGTCGATGTCAACAAGCTTAGGTTCGTTCGAAAGCTACTATTGGGTCATTGATCCGGTTTGAAAATCACATGGTTGTCACTTAAGACAATGACTATAACTTCTGCGTCCATAAATATAATGGAACGAGTGACGTAATCGACAAAACTTATTACCGCTCAATTTTCTCTGAACCTTTGGGTATTTCGTCATGAACACAAACATCATATCGATAATCCCACGACAAAAGGGCCTAACTGCAAATGAGAGCCTCTTTTTGTTTACTTTCTCTTTTGATTATTACGAAGCCATTATTGCAAATTCTCTAAAGTTCACAATATAAATCGAAAGCTTGTAGTTTTACCTTGAATGTTTTGCGAAGAGTAAAGCGTCAAATATAAAATCTGTTCGATAAATCATAAAAGAACAAGTAAACAAAAAAAACTGTCATTTGAAGTTAGGCCCTTTTGTCGTGGGATGGTCGATATGTTATTTGGCTAAAGCACGATTCACACGTTATGTCAGGTGAGCGTTACAGGCAAGGAATGGCAAAGGAAAGCAGCTGTTTGTAACACTTATTGACACGTTCTCACGGAACGTTAGTACGTCCGGAACGTGCAATCGTTTCAATAATAAAAGCCTTTGAAAAACCTGAACTATTGGCGGAGTTCCGTTACCGTTGACGGAAATTTACTGGTCGTCTGAATCAGAGATGCCAGGTAAAAATTTCAAATATCTGCAGACAGGGTCTGTAAATCTGAAAAAAAAATCTGCAGTCAGAAGTATGTCTTGCTGGCAGCAATTTCTATATAAAGTATGACACGCAAAACTGACTTGGTGAGCAAAAAAAAAAAAAAAAAAGGTCGCGGAAATTTCAAAATTCTGTAAATATAGACGAAAGTCTGTGAGAATTTCAAAAATCTGCAAAAGTCTGCGAGAATTTTAAAAGTCTGTAAAAGTCTGCACAACGAAAAATGTCTGCAGCACTATACCCCAAATCTGCAGATTTACAGACTAATCTGCAGTTTTATGATGAAAATAAATGAGCTGTCAAAAAACCTACACTCAAATAAAAATTCACGTTCGATTCACTTGAAAAATCACGTAAACTGGTTTCAAATGTCAAATTGAATATTTTACGTGACGAAAATGAATGTTATACGAACATCCCCTAAAATGAATAGAGTCATCACATAAGGTTTACGTGAATTGACCAAACGTCAAACAATCTACGTGAATTTCTAGTGTGAAAAATTCGATTTTGAAAATGGCGAACAGGGCTAAAGTGTAAGTAGTGTAAACATTTGCGAAAAATGTTAATTAGTTCCAGTTTTTGACTACATCGTCCGGACCATTCCAGTATAAAAGTTTCCATGTGCTCAACTGGACCGAGTGCCTGCGTGAGTCCAGAAGTTTGCCCGCTCCTACCGAAACAGGCCGTTGGTCCATCGAAAAACGAGTTCAAAATCGGTATGAAGCTAGAGATACTGGAACCATGTAATGCGACTTTAACCTGCATCGGTTGTGTTGTGGGAGTTCTCGACTCTCGACTGCGGGTTCGGTTGGATGGCAGTGACAACAAGAACGATTTTTGGAGGCTTGTCGATTTGAGATACCATGACGTTATTAGTTTCTTTTTAAGCTATTGAAATTATATGCCAATTTTCTGAAATAAAGGTTTTCTTTTTCATGGTATTTTTCATTTGATAGATTTATATAAACATCTGAAATCTCCCTTTTGACTTCAACCAATATATAAAATAGTAATTCTCTGGTATCTAAATTTGATATGAACTGATAGGTAAATGGGATACGAACAATACATTACATTCTACCTATGAAACACGTAACTTTTACTAGATTATGCATTAAACAGCTTTTACCCACATTATCGAAATGACGGAATGCGTAATGAATTCTTACTCGACTGCATGATTTTTCAGTGCTCGATCGGTTCAGTGCTAGAACTTTCGCCTGAGTTGGCAGCTCGATCAACCTGATTGACAGTGACATTATAAATGTCATTGAATATTCGCTCATTTTATGAATGTGTTAGTGTGAAATTTAAGCGACTTAAGCCATTTCACTACACTCCAGCTAGAGGAATGGATGATGCTGACTAAGGTAGGCCGTTTTGTTAATTTCCAGCGAATTTCAATAGTTTATATTAAGATTCTAAGAAGAACTGGTTATTTACTAGTTCTGTATATCCGAAAAACATGAAGTTTTAAATTTGTATATTCAGTTATATAATGTTTTCGTTTAAAAATAAACTGAAAATCAGCACGAAAACGTGCAAAATCAGGAAAGAAGAAGAAGAAGAAGACGAATTGACAATTCAGTCCGCATCTTCTCACTCAATTCCGAATGATTTCCGAATCAACCGGTTGTAGGCGAACCGGTTCATTCGGAATCGGTTGTTGCACTGGAGTTGGAATTGATTCGGAATTCATTATGATTTCCACATGAAATTCCGAATGAAAATTTCTCGCCGATTCGGAATTGATTCGGAATCCATTCGGGATCCATTCGGATCTGATAATGTGGGTAAATGCCAGTCCATTAAAATCTACGTGAAAAGTAGGGTGGAAAATATTCACATAACTTTTCACGTAACTATAACATGATTATTATTTTGAGTGTATAGTTCCTGAATATGTGAATTTGCAGTGGTGCCCGCGGTGGCGTGCAGCATACCAAATATTAGTTGATCTCATTTGTTTCACAATGTGTTTGGTTTCGTTTTTGAACACTGGTTTCCTATACTTTTTTTGCTCTGCTGTACAGCAAGTCGAACTAAAATGAACAAGTTTAGATATACTTTCCTCTAGAAAGATTGAGGACTCGCACTCGATGATTGGCGGAGGAGCTTTTGGATTCGATATAACTTAAATACGGAAGGCAAACGTTCCTTTTTTTTCGTTAATGAGCTCTCCAGCGGAACTTTGCAAGCGATGGGATCGACGCAGAATAGCGAAATATAGAAAAAAAACGCACTGTTCCAGTTGTGCATGTTATAAAATAAGTTGCGTTGCGTTCGGTCGATGTATATTTGTTTCGATTGTAAGAAGCAATATTACTGGAACTACGAAAAGAAAAATGTGCAATACTTTTTTTTATATGAGATGATTGAGGGAGCAGTTGCCCCGTCCAACGTTAAAGGTAAGAGCTTGAATCGATTTCGAATGAATGTTTCTAACGTTTTTACTTTTTCGTTGTCAGTTGTATGCAAATTAAAACCACTACTTTTAAATCCATGTTGAGCTGATATTCTTCCAAATCGCTATATAATTTTCATTTTCGAGAGGATCATATATACATTTTTGAAATTGATGTTATAATAAATCCTAACTTTAATTTAGAAATCGTAGATGGCGACAAATGAATTGTGGTGTATTTTTCAAATTAAAATGAATTTGAAGATAAATTCGAAGGTTTGTATCTTTAATGTCATCGTAATCGGTCGTGCCGCGTACAACACCGAATTTTTTTGCTCGCGTTTGTATCGCCTAATTTAATTTGTCGTCAATAAGTCGAGCTTTAGTATAGATGCACCGCTCCAATTATAAAAGCGAATAAGTGAAAGTTACTAAATTCACATAATCGATCAACTAATGAAAACAGTTATCTACACGGAACGACCGAAATTAGCTCTGCGCCTAATTCGTATTACTGATTTTGAATAAGTTGATTTTAACAACAAAATTTCCCAATTAACTATAAAATTAGTTAAAATTGAGAATTTATTTGCTGAAAAAAACTCTTATTTGTAGAGAATGTGTTTAGTTGGCGAATATTCTGGACACAAACCAGCAATATTCCAATCCAACACGAAATTCTCATTGACAACTAATTTTGTTTTTAAAATCAGAGAATTTGTTTCTATTTATCTATCACCAGTTTATTAGCCACAAAATTCATGAGAAGTGTCAAAACAAAACAATCCATTAAAAAGCTAAAAGGGACAGTCTTGTTGAAACTGCTTGCAAATTGTTTAGATGTTTTACGCATGTGTTACGATATATCCATATATAAATAATATAAACCGATGTGTAAAAATTACGTAAACTGTTAGTGGAACGTGTATTTATTCAGAATTTGTGCGCATTTGAAGCGATTGTGCGTAATAATGTTTTTACGCGGAACAGTGAATTGAGTTTCGAATGTTGCACTCTAATTATACATGTCAAATGATGTTTTTTGTATCTTCCAACCTTCCGGGCCACGCCGTTCGATGTACTACTTGTATTCGGTTTTTATTTTCCGAGTGCTCAAAGTTTTCAGTGAGAGAGTCGATTTCGCGAAGTCGAATGAAGAAAACAGCGATTTAAAAGGAAAAAATTCAAAAAGATGTTAATGTTTCGTTTATGTCATTTTCTCCAATACAACATCGTATTCATACCTGCCAATATAGAAAAGACAACCGCGACTGAATTTTTTTTCGGTAGTAGTGTGCCATCTTGTGGCTAGTAGTCATTACGGTGTTAGCGTTATTTCAACGACAGAGCGCCATATAGCTGCAAATTGCAGAAACCAATTCAACCATTTATGTTGGTTGAAAACAACGTTTTATTTCTCTAATTCAACTAAAAAATTAGTTGAATGGATATGAAGTGTGTCTTAGCTAAGAAATGACAATTGGTGAATTCAACTAAAAAAATAGCCATTTCAATAAATATTTTATTATTATCAAGGAAATTAGAATTAAAAAATCTAAATTAGCAAAAGTAAGATTTTTTTAGTTGTCTCAAAAAATAACTAAAATCAGAAAATCAACTAATTTTTTCGCCAAAATGCTGATATCGGTCTTTCCGTGTATATTCTGAAATATCAAATATATCCAGCTCTCACATTTCACGAACCAATCTTAAGTAACATACTTTTTGCGAGAATGGCGACCTCAGACGAGTCCGCATCAAATCTCGTACATACAAGTATGAAAGAGAAATGTCATATTTGTGCACTCCGAAATAGCAGCACTGCGCACCCATACAACAGACATGTTATGTTCAATCTGGTGCCATGCGATGGCGTAGCTGAACTTAAAAAAAATATTGTTTATTGATCTCCGGATGAACTTTATTAATACACGTTAGTCGCAAGACAAAATGTTCTTTGATATGAGGAAAGCATTTTAAAGAACAGCTATAGTTTGAATAAAAGGAAGTCGATAAATGCAATACGATCCATACTTATTATTCTATAGGACTATAAAACAAACTATAACGCATCGATATAATTAACTCATAAAATACAATTAAACTGAAGTTTTTTCGCATTAACATAACTTTTTATTAAACATGTGACAATTGAATTTCTTTACAGTACATACATTGGTATTACTTCAGCCGTTACAAGTGTGATTTCGTTCAATTATAACGTCGTTTAAGACTTTACTCACAATTTTAGAAAAACAGCCATGAACTTTACTTACAATTGTAGGAAACAGCCATACACATCAGTTTACTGAGTAAAATGTTAATTAAAATAAATTGGTATTTCTTTGTAGCATTGGTACTGACGTGGCATTGGTACTGACATTTCTTCAATAAGAAACAGTCAACTACTATCGGTAAAACTTGTATTTCTGCTTTAATCATCGGTTAACTTAAGATCCTGCAACCGAAGTCGCTCACTCTCATAAAATGCCTTTTTCTCGGACGGTTTTCTCAGCGTAGCTTTTCGTATCACTTTTGCTTTTGAACAATAATTTTGTGGATTATAGGCAGGAACGTTCATGTCATCCCAACACTCCTCATCGTCTAGTTGCACAGGGTTTTTTTCGATGATTCTCCCACCTTTTTTAACATTCTTCGAAATTCCATCAGGTTCCTTTGGTGGGCTGTTGTTATAAATCAGCTCTGGTTGTGTGACTGTGCTTTCGGGAACATTTACTGCCGTTGTACTAATAGAGTATTTATAAGTGTCGAAAGTGGCACGGTCCTCGCATTGCTGGACATGGGATTTTAGATCAGCAGAAGCCACTCGATGGGACTCGTTAAAAGGACAGGCTATGAACTTCTGATTTGGATGATTTTTCCTACATTTGAACAAATGTTTAGACATCGCATGAGCCTGAATACGATGGGATTTTTCAAATGGACACTGCAGAAGCTCGTCATATCCAAGCGGTGTCGTCATTGAAAACAATTTCACGATATATTAACACGAACACAGAATATTTTCACTTCACTTTTGCAAAATTGATAAGTAAGCTTTCAAAAACGTAACAATGTTTTTATTTCAACATATCACTCTGCCTTATTTGACAGCTTATAATCGACTATTCTAGAGCGTAAGACATGCGCATGCGCACAACTGTGACCCTTTCGATACTGAGTTTTGCGGGTAGGATAATGCAAAACGATGAACTAAAAATAACACAAATTAACAAAGAGTTATTACCTTGGTTATTACCCTTTCCGAACGAAGCACAAACCACGATGAAACTTGTGAAGAATAGTTGCTTCAAAAAAAAAAAAAAACAACCATCTTAAACTATGTTACCTGTAAGAAGTATCGAACAACTACATCCAATGTTCGACTGTACTTTGGTAATTTATTGAAAATTCCCATCACAGGTAATCTTTTGAAAGCATTTGGTTACATCTTTGAAAATTTATGAAGTCGATGTATGCATGAAAAAATGCTCTTTTCAAGCGGGATGTCTCATTCTTAATTGAATATTCTTGATGTTTGAGAAAAAAACTTTGAATGCGGGCCATACATTATATGGGCTTTTCAGTATTAAGATCATTATGAATTTATTATGAACTCTCAGGACAAAATCTTACTTAATGAAATCTTTCATGCATTATCCTTTCACCAGGTAACATTATTAGTTCCACGAAATGTCAAAAAATAACATTATGTTTGTGTGGAATTTTCTTACTTGACTACATGTTTCGAATTTTTATTCTTACATACTATAACACTGCTATGGTTAAGATTTTGAGATCGTAATTTAAAATAGACGTTTCCAACATTTATTGCAATCAAACAAAAAATATTGCTATGACATTTTCGGTTGACTAACACTATTCAACGGTTGGAAAATTTTTGTCATTTAGAAATTTCATCACTTAGTATTCTGTAACCAATTCAATGACGATTAAAGATTCGTTCAAAATTATGATCAATTATCATATATTTTCATCCTTCTATAAAGAATATTGAGTTATATTCTAATGCCGATATCTCGATTACTCTCCACAAAACGTGATTAATCCACCTAGAAGTGAGATTCAACCTTAACGTGTGACAATCGATTGAACATTCCATGAAATGTCGAAGTAAGTTCCAGTTTAGAGTTTTTCGTCATATTTTTCGGTACTTCCAGAGCCGGTATTCAGGAACTAGCATATCCCAAAATGATTCGTATGGCCATACATTAATACGCCAAACAATTTATATCTTCTATATATGTATGAATTTTAAAAACTCATTATCTTGTAATTCCAGAATCGGATAAAATTCACAAATTTTGTATGGGACCATAATTCCTTTAATTTAAATATTTGTTTTTGAAGTTCGATTTGGCCTTTTTGAGAAAATGATTGAGCTTTGAGAAACGATTCGATACTGGAACCGGAATTCTAAAATCGGTGTAGCCGAAATCAGTTAAATTCACCTGAGGAGTGTGTAAACATTTTTAAGGAATTGTAGTGCGAATTAAATTTTTGGGTACTTTCCGAATCGAAAGCTGAATACCGCTTAAACTAAAATAAATTTATTTGGTAATCGACTATCCAAATCTGCAAACCCGATAAACCTGATTAATTTATGTGAAATGAACATTTTTATACTAATCACCCTGTATCTCCTAAACCGAAAGTCGGATCTGATTAAAAAGTAAGATGTTTTATAGGATTTTGAGACCTCTCATTTGAATCATAGATGGTTCTTAGATTTCATTTGAATCTTAGATCGGTTCAGTCATCTACGAGAGAAATGAGTTGCATTATTTTAATTTCGTTTTACATATCATCCTGTGGTCAAAAAGTCAGAAGTCGGATCCAAACGTAAATCAGGAACCATGTATGGGAGTATTCAACTTTTCATATGAATCTGAATTTGTAAAAAACGGTTTAGCCATCTCCGAGAAAATTGAGTGAAATTATCTGTCATATACGCATTTCCTGATTTCGACGAACTGAGTCGAATGGTATATGTTATGTTCTTCCAGCATTTATTACTGTAAGTAGTTTAAATCAAAATAATTAGGAATTCCTTTCAACTTGAAAATGCTACCATCATCTAGTTTACATGTCATACTCGAACGATTATGTTGCCAAAACGAACCGTGCTAAAATCGGTCCGAGGCAAAATGCCACGAAAAAAGATGCTGTACACAGTCTTTTTGGTACTTAGAAACAATTGTATGTAACAGTATAAAAAATCGTGTTTCATTTGGTTCCGAAATAGTGCTTTATCATCATACGCGTACAACTCTTATTACTGGAATAAGGCGAAAAGTCGTTTACCCAAAACTGTCGATATCTCCATTCAAAATTGACGGATCTTGACAATCTATGGCTGGTTGGATAGCTATTACCGTGCGGAATCTAAGTCTAAAAACATATTCTGTTTTCAAGCTCAGTTGTGACAGATATAATCAAAAACCTGTTTTAATCCACCTAGTGGTGTAATTATGCCTTTCTCATGTATAATATTGTGGTATTCTATTCAAAATTTTTCTCTTCGATTTTTGAAAGAAACCAAGAGATTTTTTGTGCATAAAATACAGAATAAAACAGTGCTTTTATTGCGTAAGTCATCCTTAAGAAAACGAAGTGGGTTCACTATTATATGCACTTCCGGCACCGGTATAATCAAAGTCGGTTCGTACGGCCACCAACTAACATGACACACAAACTCTTCTAGTACGCACTCTAAATTACGATTTAAATGTTTGTTGCATCCAAAAATATTTAAAGTGACGGTGTACCATATTAAAAACACTTTACCCTATAGTTCCGGAACCGGAAGTCGGATCCGGATGAAATTCAGGAATTCCGTATGTGACCACGAGACTTTTCATTTGAATCTAAGTTTGTGGAAATCGGTCAAACCATCGCTGAGAAAAGTGAGTGAGATCCATTTTGGTATATATGACCACTATTTCCGGTACTTTCGGAACCGGATACCGGGAACCAGGATAGCCGGAATCGGTTTGTTTAGTTGCCTACTGATATTGAATATCGATTTGTGTAGTTTTAAGACCAGTTTAGGAGATTTTTTACGTTTTTTGTTTCGCCGGTTTAAGTGACGGTGTACAATATTGTACACACTTTACCCTATAACTCCGGAACCGGAAGTCGGATCTGGATGAAATTCAGGAATTCCGTATGGGACGGTGAGACCTTTCATTTGAATCTAAGTTTGTGGAAATCGGTCAAACCATCGCTGAGAAAAGTGAGTGAGATTCATTTTGGTATATATGACCACTATTTCCGGTACTTCCGGAACCGGATACCGGGAACCAGGATAGCCGGAATCGGTTTGTTTAGTTGCCTACTGATAATGACTATCGATTTGTGTAGTTTTGAGACCAGTTTAGAAATTTTTTTTCGTTTTTTGTTTCGCCGGTTTAAGTGACGGTGTACAATATTGTACACACTTTACCCTATAACTCCGGAACCGGAAGTCGGATCTGGATGAAATTCAGGAATTCCGTATGGGACCACGAGACCTTTCATTTGAATCTAAGTTTGTGGAAATCGGTCAAACCATCGCTGAGAAAAGTGAGTGAGATCCATTTTGGTATATATGACCACTATTTCCGGTACTTCCGGAACCGGATACCGGGAACCAGGATAGCCGGAATCGGTTTGTTTAGTTGCCTACTGATAATGACTATCGATTTGTGTAGTTTTGAGATCAGTTTAGGAAATTTTTTACGTTTTTTGTTTCGCCGGTTTAAGTGACGGTGTACAATATTGTACACACTTTACCCTATAACTCCGGAACCGGAAGTCGGATCTGGATGAAATTCAGGAATTCCGTATAGGACCACGAGACCTTTCATTTAAATCTAAGTTTGTGGAAATCGGTCAAACCATCGCTGAGAAAAGTGAGTGAGATTCATTTTGGTATATATGACCTCTATTTCCGATACTTCCGGAACCGGATACCGGGAACCAGGATAGCCGGAATCGGTTTGTTTAGTTGCCTACTGATAATGACTATCGATTTGTGTAGTTTTGAGACCAGTTTATGAAATTTTTTACGTTTTTTGGTACGCCGGTTTAAGTGACGGTGTACAATATTGTACACACTTTGCCCTATAACTCCGCAACCGGAAATCGGATCCGGATGAAATTCAGGAATTCCATATGGGACGGTAAGACCTTTCATTTGAATCTAAGTATGTGGAAATCGGTCAAACCATCGCTGAGAAAAGTGAGTGAGATCCATTTTGGTATATATGACCACTATTTCCGGTACTTCCGGAACCGGATACCGGGAACCAGGATAGCCGGAATCGGTTTGTTTAGTTGCCTACTGATAATGACTATCGATTTGTGTAGTTTTGAGACCAGTTTAGGAAATTTTTTACGTTTTTTGTTTCGCCGGTTTAAGTGACGGTGTACAATATTGTACACACTTTGCCCTATAACTCCGGAACCGGAAATCGGATCCGGATGAAATTCAGGAATTCCATATGGGACGGTAAGACCTTTCATTTTAATCTAAGTATGTGGAAATCGGTCAAACCATCGCTGAGAAAAGTGAGTGAGATCCATTTTGGTATATATGACCTCTATTTCCGGTACTTCCGGAACCGGATACCGGGAACCAAGATAGCCGGAATCGGTTTGTTTAGTTGCCTACTGCTAATGACTATCGATTTGTGTAGTTTTGAGACCAGTTTAGGAAATTTTTTACGTTTTTTGTTTCGCCGGTTTAAGTGACGGTGTACAATATTGTACACACTTTGCCCTATAACTCCGGAACCGGAAATCGGATCCGGATGAAATTCAGGAATTCCATATGGGACGGTAAGACCTTTCATTTTAATCTAAGTATGTGGAAATCGGTCAAACCATCGCTGAGAAAAGTGAGTGAGATCCATTTTGGTATATATGACCTCTATTTTCGGTACTTCCGGAACCGGATACCGGGAACCAGGATAGCCGGAATCGGTTTGTTTAGTTGCCTACTCATAATGACTATCGATTTGTGTAGTTTTGAGACCAGTTTAGGAAATTTTTTATGTTTTTTGTTTCGCCGGTTTAAGTGACGGTGTACAATATTGTACACACTTTACCCTATAACTCCGGAACCTGAAGTCGGATCTGGATTAAATTCAGGAATTCCGTATGGGACCACGAGACCTTTCATTTGAATCTAAGTTTGTGGAAATCGGTCAAACCATCGCTGAGAAAAGTGAGTGAGATCCATTTTGGTATATATGACCTCTATTTCCGGTACTTCCGGAACCGGATACCGGGAACCAGGATAGCCGGAATCGGTTTGTTTAGTTGCCTACTCATAATGACTATCGATTTGTGTAGTTTTGAGACCAGTTTAGGAAATTTTTTATGTTTTTTGTTTCGCCGGTTTAAGTGACGGTGTACAATATTGTACACACTTTACCCTATAACTCCGGAACCGGAAGTCGGATCTGGATGAAATTCAGGAATTCCGTATAGGACCACGAGACCTTTCATTTAAATCTAAGTTTGTGGAAATCGGTCAAACCATCGCTGAGAAAAGTGAGTGAGATCCATTTTGGTATATATGACCACTATTTCCGGTACTTCCGGAACCGGATACCGGGAACCAGGATAGCCGGAATCGGTTTGTTTAGTTGCCTACTGATAATGACTATCGATTTGTGTAGTTTTGAGACCAGTTTAGGAAATTTTTTACGTTTTTTGTTTCGCCGGTTTAAGTGACAATGTACAATATTGTACACACTTTACCCTATAACTCCGGAACCGGAAGTCGGATCTGGATGAAATTCAGGAATTCCGTATGGGACCACGAGACCTTTCATTTGAATCTAAGTTTGTCAAAATCGGTTCAGCCATCTCCGAGAAAACCTAGTTAGATTATTTGACACATACACACACACATACATACATACACACACAGACATTGCTCAGCTCGATGAACTGAGTCGAATGGTATATGACACTTGGCCCTCCGGGCCAATTTTCACTAGTCGGTTTTTCAAGTGATTGCATAACCTTCCTATATGAGAAAGGCAAAAACTGAAAATTTTGACATAAAACTTTGTATAACTCAAAAAGTAAACATCCGATCTCAAAACCATTGAATAGCGTTCAGGGTGACGGGAAGACTTTTCATTTGCGACTAGTTTGATCACAATCGGTAAAACCATCTCTGAGATCTCGACATCTTTGTTGACAACACACATACAGGCCCACACACACACACAAACACACACACACACACACACACACACACACACACACACACACGGACATTTGCTCAGTTGCCTCGGAAAATGTTTCTAAAGTTTGAGCGAATTCTATACCGATTTTTATAAACAGATTCAAATGAAATGTCTTGTAGCCTAATACAAAGTTCCTGAATATTATTTGAATCTGACTTCCAGTTCCGGATTGCAATATATGTGTGATATGTGCAAAAAAATGAAAATAACTGCACCAATTTCGCTCAGAGGCGGTTGAATCGATTTCCACAAACTTATATTCAAATGGAACGTATGATTGTCTCATACAAATTTCCAGAATTTTATTTCAATCCGACTTCCAGTTCCGAACATACTCTTATACGAACCGTATACCAGAGTCCTCACCGGCGTGCACACTTCGGTGAAAATATTTCATCCACTTCAGAGAATTTCAGAGTTCTGATCTAGCAATTTGGAGTGATCCAGTGCTAGAGTTGAAAGAAAATAAACACGCACTCTCATGATACGTTTACACTTTATATAACAGTGGTGTATATGTGTGAAAGAGACGAGCTCTCGTTGATGTCAAATATGTGTCAAACATAACCCAACTTTCAAGTAGGTGAACTTACATGTTTCAGCACTTAAAAATATGTCAGAATGCATCAAATATGTGTGAACATATGTGACATAAATATACACGATTTCATCTATGTCACAGATACCAGCTATACAGACTCAAACAATTTTTTTCAAAATCCTGTGTAAATTTCAAATCTGCTATACGTTGGAAACTCTACTGCCACCTACTCGACTGTTCGCCGCGGTCGTTCAAAACGTTCCACTACGTTCTGGAACGATAACAAAATCCTCCTGCCTGTTATAGAAATAACAACTATAACAATTTTAACACTTATCACACGATTTCCCTAAGTGTTAAAGACAACTTTGTTATTTAAACCAACAGTAAAACAAAAATCTAGCGTGTAGTGAATGTTGCACCCCAAATTGTGGCTCATGTGAAAGTGTCGATCATGGTGACATTTGTAAGTGTTCACCACGCTGATTGAGCAAATTTTACACACAGTTTATATGTGAGCCTGTATATCTGTTATCTGTGTCTAGGTATTCAACTTCGCTGAAGGCCATCGTCCAAGTACCATGCGCACGGGTGGTTTTAGGAAATTTTCGATGAAAAATTTGCAAGAACCAAAAATATACAGACCTTTGAAAAACTTTCACCTATCTGCAGGCTGCAAATGTCTGAAAAATTCGGAGAATTTTCCGAGTGTAATCAAAAATAGCTCTGAAAATGAGTGTTTTTGTGATCTTTCACAATTATTTGGAAAAATATCGCGATGATATGAATATTTTCATGGAAAATCAACGAATTTCATATAACCGATTGATAAATTTTATTGTTCATTTAAAAATTGATATTATTCTGTGGAAAACTTAGAAAACTTTACAAAACTAACATTATTCAGTTTATAAATTGAATTAGCATTGTTGCAAAATATTTTGTATTTCATTTATTACTTCCAAATCGTCAAAATACAACTTTTGAAATCCTTGTGGCCAGTAATTTGAAATAAAATTTTCATATCACCGCATTATTTTTCCAAATAATGGTGAAAGATCGCAAAAACACTCATTTTTCAGAGCTATTTTTGATAACACTCGGAAAATCCTCCGAATTTTTCAGTCATTTTCACCCTGCAGATAGATAAAAGATACAAAACTTTTAAAGTCTGTATATTTTTGGTTTTGGCGAATTTTTCAAATTTTCATGGAAAATTTCATAAAACCACCCGCGCAGTTGGTACTCAATAGACCTCTTACGGTTAAAACGGGAGAGGGATAAACAGTACAAGAGATTCTGTAGAACTAACAATGATAGTCACTGGAGTAGATATACACAAGCACGAAATATTTATTCACGGGCCCTGAAGAAGACTAGATATGAATGAATACAGAGGAGAATCGATCAAAATCAACAAAACAGCAGAGAGTTATAGTGCATCGAAAACCATAACTTTTAACGGTATAGAAGAGCACACAGAACAAATTGTATCTGAAAAGTTCAACAGTTATTTCATAAATAGTGTTCAGCAGATCAATCAAAGTATTGAATTGGTAGGTGGACCAGTTGAAATAACACAGCCGATGAATAACTATTGTAGACTTGATGAATTTCAACCAATCACTTTTGAACAATTGAAAAATATTTGTTTCAATTTGGGAAAATTGACTGGTATTGACAATGTAAACTCAAAAGTGATACAGGATTACTTTCATGTTATCGGACACGATCTACTGGATTTGGTAAATGAATCGTTGTACACGGGGCACGTGCCAGAAGTGTGGAAGGAATCTCTGGTGGTTCCTATCCCCAAGGTTACTGGAACGGATAAAGCCGAGGAGTACCGTCCCATTAACATGCTGCACACACTGGAAAAAATTCTGGAACTTGTTGTTAAAGATCAGCTGATTAACTATTTGAACTCTAACAGTTTGCTAATACCGGAACAATCGGGATATCGTAAGGGTCACTCTTGTGAAACCGCTTTGAACCTAGTATTGGCAAAATGGAAGGAGAAAATCGAAGCCAAAGAGAGTATTTTTGCTGTGTTCTTGGATCTGAAGAGAGCCTTTGAAACAATTTCAAGACCTTTATTGTTGCAGACATTGCGGCGTTTTGGCATCGGGGGAATGGCACATGAATGGTTTGAAAACTATTTATGTGGTAGATCTCAAAAGACTGTTTTTAACGATGTAGTGTCTAGTTCCCTCGGTAATTCACTTGGTGTGCCTCAGGGAAGTGTGTTAGGTCCTATTCTATTTATTATGTATATTAATGATATGAAGCGAGTATTACGTTTCTGTGATATAAATTTGTTTGCTGATGATACTGTTCTGTTCATTACGGCTAAAGATTTCAATGAAGCTGTTGCACATTTAAACGAGGATCTAAGTTCGCTGGTTCGATGGTTAAAATTTAAGCAACTGAAACTAAACGTCGCGAAAACTAAATATATGGTTATTTCTTCTGTTAGCACCGGTCATGACGCCAATGTGGAAATTGATGGTGAAACTATTAATCGCGTTAGAGAAATGAAGTATCTTGGAGTCATAATTGATGAAAAGTTAACATTCAAATCTCATATCAATAACGTCATCAAGAAGATTGCCAAAAAGTATGGTGTATTATGTCGTTTGAAAAATGACTTAACGACCCATAGTAAGATTCTTTTGTATAAAACAGTCATTTCACCACACATTGACTTTTGCCCATCCATTCTATTTCTTGCTAATAACACACAAATCTTGAGATTACAGCGACTGCAAAATAAAATCATGCGATTGATTCTAAAATGTAGTAGATATACCTCGTCAGGTTTTCTACTGAACGCATTACAATGGCTTTCAGTGAAACAGAGAATTTACTACTTAACCATGGTATTTATTTTCAAGATATTAAACGGCATGCTGCCTCGATATTTGTGTGATCGAATTGAAAGAGGAACTGATTTGCATAGGTACAATACTAGAAACGCATCTGATGCTAGAACACCAAGCTTTCTGTTAGCCAGATCGCAAAACTCATTGTTGTACAAGGGAATAAGTTTTTTCAATTCGATGCCAAGAGAAATCAAACGCGCAGCGACATTGGTGGAGTTCAAAAGGTTATGTATTTCACACATAAAGTCCGCTTTGTAAGCAAATATTTAGTTAGTTAGTTCAAATTTTTTAGATTTTTTATTTTTTTTACGTATTACGAAGGTTGTATTTTCTTTTTCTTTTTGTTTATATATATTATTGTGAGACGAATTAAGTTACTATGTTCGGTATGATGATGATGGATTTATGTGGTAGATCTCAAAAGACTGTTTTTAACGATGTAGTGTCTAGTTCCCTCGGTAATTCACTTGGTGTGCCTCAGGGAAGTGTGTTAGGTCTTATTCTATTTATTATGTATATTAATGATATGAAGCGAGTTTTACGTTTCTGTGATATAAATTTGTTTGCTGATGATACTGTTCTGTTCATTACTGCTAAAGATTTCAATGAAGCTGTTGCACATTTAAACGAGGATCTAAGTTCGCTGGTTCGATGGTTAAAATTTAAGCAACTGAAACTAAACGTCGCGAAAACTAAATATATGGTTATTTCTTCTGTTAGCACCGGTCATGACGCCAATGTGGAAATTGATGGTGAAACTATTAATCGCGTTAGAGAAATGAAGTATCTTGGAGTCATAATTGATGAAAAGTTAACATTCAAATCTCATATCAATAACGTCATCAAGAAGATTGCCAAAAAGTATGGTGTATTATGTTGTTTGAAAAATGACTTAACGACCCATAGTAAGATTCTTTTGTATAAAACAGTCATTTCACCACACATTGACTTTTGCCCATCCATTCTATTTCTTGCTAATAACACACAAATCTTGAGATTACAGCGACTGCAAAATAAAATCATGCGATTGATTCTAAAATGTAGTAGATATACCTCGTCAGGTTTTCTACTGAACGCATTACAATGGCTTTCAGTGAAACAGAGAATTTACTACTTAACCATGGTATTTATTTTCAAGATATTAAACGGCATGCTGCCTCGATATTTGTGTGATCGAATTGAAAGAGGAACTGATTTGCATAGGTACAATACTAGAAACGCATCTGATGCTAGAACACCAAGCTTTCTGTTAGCCAGATCGCAAAACTCATTGTTGTACAAGGGAATAAGTTTTTTCAATTCGATGCCAAGAGAAATCAAACGCGCAGCGACATTGGTGGAGTTCAAAAGGTTATGTATTTCACACATAAAGTCCGCTTTGTAAGCAAATATTTAGTTAGTTAGTTCAAATTTTTTAGATTTTTTATTTTTTTTACGTATTACGAAGGTTGTATTTTCTTTTTCTTTTTGTTTATATATATTATTGTGAGACGAATTACGTTACTATGTTCGGTATGATGATGATGGATTTTTAGTTTGTTTGAGAGTTAAAAATAATGAGCAGTCTACAAATGTTTGAGCCTCGCGCGCGAAGCAGGTAGTGACTATTTGGAAAGCGAATAGGACTGGCCGAAGAGCCTTAGCATTCAGTGTGTTAAGTTTGCTCTTGACCTTGATCGCAAGGTTTGATTAATAATTTAAGGAATTGATTCGGGAGATTAATTGGGATCGACAGTTGTTGATGGAATTGGGCTTGGCTCTGCTCATCCGCAGTCTCGTTACTCCATCGTAGCTGATGTGTGTAGCGATGAACTGGTCCGGCGGGAAGGGCCAGATGAATTACTGTCTGATACTGGTAAAGATATCGGGTTCGGTTCCTGATGTGATCAAGGATCTTCCCGGGTTGGAAATTTTCTTGATTAACCCTGGATAGTAAATCCGAAATATTTGAATGTTATTTTGTGGTCAGTCGTTCTTTTGAAGAAGAATCAATACCTGCTAGATTAATCAGATCGTTTTCTTTTGTTTACTGGTTAAGATATGTGCAAAAATATTAATTATCATTTAGATAACTCGTTCTGCTCATACCTTTGTAGGGGTATGAGGTGGGACCATCATCATCATCATCATCTCATCATCACTTGGACGATGGCCTTAAGGATCAAATGTAAATCGAGTTCACTTGTGTTGATAATTTGTGTATTACGTACATTTTATTTGGGACGTATGTCATAGATCTATGTATTTATATATGCAGTGCAACTAGTTTATCAAAGTGGCTTGAACGATTGAGTTTAAACCATTCAGCAATAATTTATACTCAAACGAATGTTAACTCTGGCTTTTTGGATGAAATATCAGTTTTGATCAATTTTTCATCAATGCTATGCTCACCATTTTATGAATATAGATTTTATTTCCCTAATAAAAGTTAGCTACGCTGCTTCAATGCATTTGTATTAGATCGCGCTACACAAAATAAACAAAACTGATCATTTTATGCTAAAAAGCAGTTTTACGACAACCTTCCATATCCATTGTCTTTCGCGTGTTAAATCAAAAGTTCCTATTTTGCGGGGTTACTGATAGAAGGTACGATAAGGTTGTTGACATTACTCATACGTTTTCGAAGTGTTTTGCTTCTTAATGAAAGAACTGTTTATACAACTACATATCTACTAACAAACAAATACACATACCAACCCACACACATCTATTTACATATATAAAAATACTTTATTTTCGAAGCACTGAGGTGATCGGAACATGCAGTATGGTTCATCGAAATTCAAATAAAATGTTGACTTTCAGAAGGAGTCTACAGCGTAGTATTTTTTCTTAAAGTCGCCCGAATAGCTCCTAAGTTCCGTTTGTACATAATCCCATTATACTGATTCTGACGTTGAACCACGGAATGGCACTTGAGTTCCTTTTGAGACAGTCTAGTGAGGTTGGAAGCGTTGACCATAGCAGAAATGTTGAAGCCATATTCCTGAACACCTCATGCAGTTACATGCACCAATTCATGTTACGGTAGCTGTTCTTCTTGCACACTTTAATAGAGTATGTTGTTTGTCTATATGGTATCCCACGAAAGAACATGTTTCAGTGATATACTTTCAACTACGACCAACGACATTGTCTATAAACAACAATGTAGTTTACGAAAGTCAGCAGACGAGCGGTCGCTGCCTTCTGTTGTGGCATTAACATAACCTACATGTAAACTACGCTTTGTAGTCAAATATATATGTCTCTTTTGCTGTCATATCTCACATCATGGGGGATAAAACAAACCAAACTCGGTACGAACTGTTTACTTTGAGGGATGTCGAGGAAGTCGAGTTTTAAAAGGTAACCGTTAAAGTGGGTATGAACGGGATTTCCTTTTGCTAAGCAGGCATTTTCATTTCCCATTGAGAAAGATTTTAATTTACCTGATAGTGACAAAACTACACACATGAATGTTTGCACTATTATCAATATTGATAACATTATGATAACAATATTGTTAATAATATTAAGGACTGTAATTATTATTTTTTTCATAATAAGAATAATAATAATAATTATTATGTTTATTAATACTATTATTATTATAACTATAATTATTATTATTATTATTATTATTATTATTATTATTATTATTATTATTATTATTACTGCTATTATTGTCAAGGGAAAACACAATTGAGAACTAAACAATTTTAAGTTTTTAAAATAAAATTTAAAAAAGTTTACACACAAAATTGCATTGATGGTAGAAATATGATCATCATGGTCCAAGGTGCAAGAAATGGACCGAAGAAAAATTCGGTTTGATGTTTTGCCAAAATTTCAATCCTAGCAGAAATAAATCACACACGCTGATGGTTTTATTTCATCTCTTGGATATTTTCATTACGCTCCATTACCATCACCCATTTCAAACACAAATTGTACGATGCCTTTATTTCTACAGTCACATATTAAATTGTATGACTCGAAACTGAGATAGAGAGTCCTATCTGGTGAGCAACTGTACTAAACGAAGAATGATTATGCATTATTCTTGATGTTTTCTGGCATGATGATTTCATTCACAAATCCTATTTTTTAATGTCAATTAGTGACACGACCATTTGAATTAATGATTGAGTTTTCTGATAGCACACTTTTGAATAAAGTCAAATGCAATTGCACTTATTGTGGTCGAACTAATGCACTAACATTTGTCTTCCTCAACGGAAGAATTATTTCTCTCACTGTTATCAATAGTTTTGAAAAAGGGTATGGAGGGTTTTGTTAAAATTATTAAGAGGCGGTTACTCTATTACGAACAACTTATCACCAAATGTTCCACCCATTGCACTTTAGTAGCCAATAAAAAACTCAATAAAATGTTAAGCATTTTTATAGAATTGGCACATTAGACTACATAATTCTATTCCTCTTCTGAATGAAGAGAATATCCAAAAGACTGCTGCTCATCGCATTACGCGAGAATATAGTGATTGATTCTCTGCACGAGAATATTTTTTCAAATAATCCGGAAGATTCCAGACTAGTTTCTCAATCCTTTGTATACCGGACTTTTAAACGCTTGTTGCCAAATCTTAAGCTATATACTAAGGCGTTAAGGTTAAGGTTAAGGTTGCAGGAAGAGTAACACGACAAGTGTTGATAATTCGACCCAGCCGAGTGCGAGTCAGAAGAGATTCCAAATGTACTCAAATTTAAAAAGTATTTTAAGAGTATCCAAAGAGGCCACTTTAGTTTTCATGCCTAAGACTGTGCTTTGATCAAAGCAAGGCGCAAACAATTCAAGAATTCCGAGCTTAATAAGGGCATCGGGCTGGCGAGACAGGCGTTCAGTAACATTCAGTAAAAAACATTTTTGTAGAATAATTCAACATCGCTTTCATTCAAGTACACTTACTATTTGGAAAACTTTATAAGATAAAATTCTGCTACTACTGAGAGTAATCATTGAGGAAACGGTTGCTACAAAATTTTTAGAGTCCGACATTATTTGTTCTAGTAAGACTAAAGCGAAAGCCTAAGAGAGACCGGAAGAATTCCTTATGGAATCACAGACTCTTGCCGGAATTCGAGCAGAATGTCTGCAAAAAATTCTGGCAGACATAGCCCGTCGCCTGGAGGGAAATCTGCCAGCCGCGTACAAGTGGGTAATCACGATGATGACATTACAAGCAGACCCTGCCCACATTATCGAAATGACGGAATGCGTAATGAATTCTTACTCGACTGCATGATTTTTCAGTGCTCGATCGGTTCAGTGCTAGAATTTTCGCCTGAATTGGCTGCTCGATCAACCTGATTGACAGTGACATTATAAATGTCATTGATTATTCGCTCATTTTATGAATGTGTTAGTGTAAAATTTAGGCGACTTAAGCCATTTCACTACACTCCAGCTAGAAGAATGGATGATGCTGACTAAGGTAGGCCGTTTTGTTAATTTCCAGCGAATTTCAACAGTTTAGTTTGGAATTCTAAGAAGAACTGGTTATTTACTAGTTCTGTATATCCGAAAAACATGAAGATTTCAATGTGTATAATCAGTTTACATGTTTTCATTTAAAAATAAACTGAAAGTCAGCACAAAAACGTGCAAAATAGGGAAAGAAGAAGAAGAAGACAAATTGACAATTCAGTCCACATCTTCTCACTCAATTCCGAATGATTTCCGAATCAACCGGTTGTAGGCGAACCGGTTCATTCGGAATCGGTTGTTGCACTGGAGTTGGAATTGATTCGGAATCCATTATGATTTCCACATGAAATTCCGAATGGAAATTTCTCGCCGATTCGGAATTGATTCGGAATTCATTCGGAATCCATTCGGATCTGATAATGTGGGTGTCAGCTTGGAGCGGAATCAATCTTCAGTTCAGCAACGCCTTCGCACGACATTACATTATCATGTCAATTGTATGTGTACGCAGCTAGGACAGGACCAGACAACCGGCTTCTTTTTTCCAGAAAAATATTTCTCTTCTTAGTCCGATTGCTCCCTATTATAAATAATACATTCCTCGCGATTACTGTTGCCAGTAGAGATAATTATTCATTCTGAAAAGCTTCTCCCCTGATAACATGCGATTATTTATCATTTAAAAATATCTAGACAAATATTATATCCGTCAAAAATATAGCTCTGAATCCAGTTTTATCAGATGCTTGTTTTAAAGAAAACGTTTAGTTGAAACAGTTCAATAAAATTGTTTCTAAAACACTTATTTTTGGGTAACGAATTTTTGCAGCTTTATTAACTAAAATATCTAACGTATTCAGTTTGAGAAAAATACTTACAAACAGAAGTATCCAAAGATTTGGTGCTATTCTCAAGTATCATACAACAAACATAATCAATATTCTCGCCCATACTTCGTGATTTCAGGCTTTCTCTTTGTATCATCCAGTGATGTACTCGTATACTTTTCACATTGACAGAACTTAAAAACAAATTGAACTTAAATCCCAATGAAATTGATAATTTTAAAAAGATGATCTGAAGAACAAAATATGCAATTTTCAATTACGTTGTTACCGACGATACTGACAACACTTTTTCTACCACTTCTATTAATTTCAACAACTTGTACTTGCTTATGTTTCAATTTCAACCAATCACGAGCTGGTCCGAAACTGGCTCTTGACAGGGCTTGTATTGTGAATCCTCACACGAACGAAGCAACAAAAAAACATCTACTGTGAACACTTTGCTTGACATAGCTGAATGAGAGACCTATATTAGAGAGAAACTGCGGATGCGTGAGAATATATGCTACTGAGCAGACCAATTCCCCCTGCCAAGTAAATTGTCTGTGCTCTCAGTCTCAGTTAACACATGAACTAAGCAATCCATGACAATGTAATGAAATGAAGGGTTCGCTCTCGTTAGTATTGTACGAGAAACAAGGCCTTGCTTCACGGCGTGCTACAAGACGCGAAGTAAAGTAATATAGGCAATGTTTACGGTGTTTTAACAGTGTAGGTTTACAGAAATCATTTTTGAACATAATGTTCGCATTCCAAGACCGAATTTGATCACACGTCAAACATACTTTAAACATTTTATAGCAGAAGTTTTGCATTTGAGTCCATTTTCAAACCAATAAATTTGTTTCATGGGAACTTACACTGTGCATATACTTTTTGCTTTTTTATTTATGACTTCTGGTCAATCAGTAATTTTTACTTTTTTCGGTTTTTAACGATATCAAACTAAATAGAGATTATAAGAAGAGAAAGAATATGAAAATTATAGAGCCATAGTACTCAAGGAAGAGCAAGGATGTGAAGAATAAAGTGCGGAAAAGTGAGACGTGATAAGGGTCATTTAAGTAAGCAGAAGGCTTCTCGTATCTAAACTTTAACCTTCTACCAGAGGAGTCGAACTTAGGCATCTTAGCGAGTCTCTGATATGTCAGAAAGTAAAGGCAAAGGTCGTTTGCCATTTACTATCCGAACCGGTTTGCCATTTACTATCCCGGTTAGGATAGTAAATGGGAGTGAAACTCTTTTGTTAATATTCGTTGCTTCAATTTGCAAGCCCTGGTTATTTTCCTTTCGAACTTGGTTAGTAACAAAGTTGTGGTTTTTATATCTTGTGGAAAACCGAGCATAGAGAGGTGCACATAAGAATGGGACAATATATTGATTTCAGCTCCACCAAACGTTTCGTGTTCCTTTTGGGTTCCATAACCACCATGCAAAATTTTAGCTCAATCGGTGAAACTATATTTTCGCGCCCGAGGTTTAAAGTTTGTATAGGATTTAGTATGGAGAAATCTACTTTTTACAAAAAAAAATCGGCTAGAGATCAACCTATGGGCTCTAAAAATCAGTACATGTATCATTTTTGTAGAAAATTTAATGAGGAAGAAAAGCTTCGAAGACTGCAAAACAATCCGACATTTATAGACAAAGTTTTTAAAGGAAAACCGACACAAGATCCGAACGATGGTTCATTTCTTAATATATCTAGCATCACTGCTGCTAGTGGTGGTAATATGATTTTGTTTTCTTTTATTATGCTATAACGCTTGATCTGAGTTGTTTGAAGTCTTCACGATAGTAACTCATCTTCAGGAATCAGGAATCAGAACTACTTGGCTCAAGTGGCACGTTCCCCTAGTTATTTGGAGATTTGTGCCTTGCCGTAGCTTCTCATAAATTTTCTGATGAGAAGGGAAGGATAAAACGAACATGGAAAGAAATTGTGAAGTGGGTGAGGTGGAAAAACAGCACAAAACATAAAGAAACAAGTCGTTCTGCATCCCCGAAAGGATGCTGAACGATCCGCAGGTGCAAAAATGCACAGGTCATAAAACCTCCAACCCCCTAGAGGATTTAGAGATTTTACAAAAGCGACATCATGTATCAGTATGTACGAGCAGAAGTAGAATTCGGCACCCCATAAAGGATGCCAAACAATCTGCTTAAACCTTTTTAAGGTCATTACAGAAAGGATTCATTCACTCCAGGCAGAACGATGAACCCTTCTGACTATAGCTCCTTACCACATTGGGTGAGAAACGAAAGAATATCCTATAATTTTAGCTCCGCGTACACAGACTCAACCATGTATGGAAAACTAAAAACCCGGATACGCAGTTGCGTCAATGCGGGACAGTTACATCTCAGATGATATGAAGTACCGTAATCACATTCACACGAATCACAAGAATAATACTCAGCACGCTATATAGTAGCCATGTGATAATTGAGTTTGCAATGTCCAGTCAGAGCTCTGATCAGAATACTGCAATGATGCTTGGAAAAATGCAGTAGATCATTGCTTTTGAAATACTAAGGTCTTCGATTTGAGTTCGACATGCGATCACTAGATTCGACCGTGAATCATTCGAACTGAGTGCTTTTAAGGCTGCCTGACTGTCGGAACAAAAATAAATTCATTTACCACAGAAGGGCCGATTGTATTCCACACAAAATCGCATAGATTTCTGCTTGGAACATAGTAATCTACCAAGTGATTGAGACTGCTCTAGCTTCATTTCACGACAGTAGACACCAGCACCAGCACGACCATTCAACAGAGAACCGTCAAACTATGTGTTCATCAAGTTGTCGTTCCAAATAACCAGACAACCATTCCTCACGAAGAGGATTGCTCACATTGAATGTTTTGAAAGGAAAACTGCATGTGAGACTTAGGTCACTAGGAGCGAGTAAATACTCATCCCAGGTAACCATTTGAGACCACAAGCGAGTGTGGCTAGTAGCATAGTCTATAGGGTTACTGTTCCAAAGCCCTGTAACCTTTAGACGGTATGCACAAGATAATGCTTCTTATTTTATGAACACATGTAGTAGTTTAATGAACAGTAGCGCCTCTAGAGCAGCAGTAGGAGTTGTCGTGAATGCTCCTGTCATCGCCATCAGGATAATCCTTTGGAGATGATTTAGCTTTGACTGAACTGTCGCAACTTCTCCTCTCTGCCTCCATACAAGTTAAAATTCGTCTAACGATAGTTGTGTAGATCCAATCAATGTATCTGGGTTTGAGCTCTTATGATTTTCCGAAATTGGCCGGAAACCATGCGAGCTCTTTCAATCCTGAAGTCAATATGAGCAGACCAATTCAGTTTTGCATCAAGAATGACCCCGGCGTATTTAACTTGATCAACCACAGTAACCTCTAAACCAAAGAACTGTAACGGACGAGCTCCTGTGATTATCCTACGATGAGTGAAAAGCACCATTGATGTTTTGCCCGGATTTACAGATAATCCAACCTGACAACACCATTGCTCAACAGATCGCAGGCCTTGCTGCATAAAATAAAAGAGAGTGTTAATGCTTATACCGGTCATCAATATATGATAATCGTCGGCAAAACCGTAGGTCGGGAATCCAAGATAATTGAGTTTCCTTTACAAACCATCAGCGACTACCGATCCATACAACTGGGGATTGTACACCACCTTGAGGACACCCACAGACACTCAGCGTTCTTATCTCTGCTTGCCGGAGCGATGAACAAAGTCGTCGATTGCTAAGCATTGCGTGTATCCAATTCGTTATGCCATGACCACGAGCTGCTTCCAAATTGAATTGAAGGACTCGATACCAAAGGCACCGTTAATATCTAGGAAAACTCCCAAACAAGATTGCTTTTGTGTGAAAGATTTTTCAATGTTGTAACAGGGTTCACTTTCCACGCTGGTAAGCATGTTGCATTCCATTTAGCGGATGCACGTCCAAACTAACATTTATGATATAGTGAAGTCTCAGTTGTTAGTGATGGCTCCATACATCCTGGAAAGTGAGTGTTGAAAAGCTAGTGAAGTACATCACCTTCATCAGACAAGTACTCACCATCTAAAGTTCTTAAGAAGCCGACATTAAAAAGGCTCAGACGATCGAAGAGCTTTTTTGTAAGCCCTTCGAGCCGTCACGAATGCCCCTGACCCATCTCTGCGTCGGTGGCTCCAAGCTCTTCTGCATAGTTTCCTTAGTCTAGCTCAGCATTCTACCAAGTCTAGTTCAGCATCCCATCAAGGAGTTCCTCTAGTAGCTCGCACAATCCGAAATGGACAAGCCTCTTCATATGCTGCAATTATGAGTGAGTTTGTCTTGTCAACAACATTTTCCAAATCAATTGGGGTTTGAATTGTTGGTTGGTACCCGTAAAATCTTGTCGCATATTTAACTTTTGAATTATCAAAGAAGATGTACTTATGATCAGATAACGAAGGTTCGAGCCCATCGGAGACAAGCCAATTCACCAACTCATGCGCAATTCTATCAGAGCAGAGAGTTACGTCCAAAACCAAATCTCGCAAAAGTTGGACGATTTCCTGCATTGACTATGTGCGGGTTTGTACTGCTCACAAATTCTTTCATATCAGAGCCTCTCGAATTTATATCTGTGCTGCCCCAAATGGTGAGCATTGATGTCACTGCCGATTATAAGCAGTAAATCACATTTGCAGCAGTATGATACAACCTTTTTTAAGTCATCGCTTGGCAAAGGTTGGTTATGCAGTAAATATGCCGAACAATAGACATATTTTCTGCCTATGCCATCAGTAGTCGTACTAACTGTGACAGCACAAATATCCCGAGTTGTGTGCTTCGATATGAGAGAAACATCGAGAGCACTATTCGCAAGTATGCATGCTCGCGGCATTTCACGTGGCTCAGTCATACCATTCTTTTTGAAGGCAATGAAAACTGGGTTTAACAACTTTCCAACGTAGAAATTTCCTTTTTGGAAATATTATTCTTGAATTAAAGCTATAGAAGCTTTATCTTCTTGCAGAAGTCTGGATAGATTCATAGTTGCTGTACGCTTATGCTGGAGATTGATTTGTGCTACTCTAACTATTATCAACTAAAGTAATGAACACTCCATGTCCTGCAATTATCATATAACAACTAGAAGAAACCAAATATATTGGCTTATAATCGCCTATAGCAAACCATGGAAGAATTTTTTTAAATGATTTAATCATTTAAATCCCACGAGTTACAAAGAATGAAATCGGCCACTGTGCCAGAGCTTCGCTTAACACAGTAAAGGCAAAACCCAAGATATTCCGTTCACGACTGCATTGTGTAACCTCCTGCAGCCAGACATCGGCACTGAAATACACCTTGACTTGGGAGTTCCTATTTTATTGGCATTTTACGACATGGAACAGGAAACCAGTGGATCAATTCTTGGTAAAAAATGATTCCGCCGGATGCCACACGGCTTACCCGTTTGGTGAACTTATACCACCGGTACAGGTGGACCGTAGCGTTATTCTTAGCCAGTTGGGAAACCGTTACCGACACTACATGCCTATCTAGGCTTCTCAGAAAGGAAGTTGACATTGATGGTCAACTTCCATGGGTGGTCGAGCAGCAAAAGAAAATGTTTTTTGTAGAAAAAGTTATTGAAGGAAAACCGACACAAGGCCCGAACGATGGCTCATTCCTTAATATATCTAGCATCACTGCTGCTAGTGGTGATAATATGATTTTGTTTTCTTTTATTATGCTCTACCGATTGATCTGAGTTGTTTGATGTCTTCACGATAGTTACCCATCTTTGAATGAAGATTCTTTTTAAGTGACAAACCATGCTCCAAACCTCACGTTAAACCCTCCACCGGGAAGACAATGACACAGAATCACTGGCCTGGTTTGTAAACGGATATCGGAACCGAGCAAGCTTCCTTAGTTTGGGGAATCTCCGTCGGTTTAGATTAGATCTGGGTCGAATAAATTTGTGACCTAGTACCAGTCTTGGGTCTTCGGGTGCCAACGAACCGGTAGGTGCTACACTACATGAGTGCTGCGCTTAAGAACGGCATTTATGTCAATCCTTTTATTTCTCTGACATTACCCATCCCGTAATGTTTTATTTCTCCACTATTTGTGAACGAAAGACCATATAAAAATTCAAATATTTTTTTTTTATCTAACTTTAGAGTTATTAAAAGAAATTTTCTGGAAGAAGTAATTGATTTTTGCTCTATTCTCGAATGTAAATTTGAAACATGTTAACCCCTTTCCTGTTCTTGTGTGTGAAAAAGAAGGTTTCAAAGTAGCTTTTTCTTATGAACCATATTCCTGAATATTAATTGGCTTTTGAATTACGCATTATCATTTTTTTTAAATACGGGTTGTTGTACTACTTTAATAAACTTTCATGTGATGAAGTAGCATGAAGAATGATTTACAATGTCATGTTCGAAGTAAAACTTGGCATAATTTTCTTGCGAAGCTACTTTATCTCTTCATATTACTGAAACTCCAAATACAGTACCATCATCAACTGTTTGAAAGCATAAACTGCATTAGTGATAATTATTTCGGAACTAACCTGCAAGTGATCCAGTAATGCCTCCAATCCTCGGTCGCTGATGGACGAACATCGTAAACTAAGCGAGTGTACGTGTTTTGAGGCGAGAGGAAAAGAGTGCACCAGATCCAGTGCATCCTCGTCGGTTGCTCCCATAAGAGAAACGGCGTGGAAACTTCGTCGGATTAGTGAGTTATAGAGTTTCACTCGATCCTGATTCGTGATTTGACGCAGTTCGCGACACTGTAGGACCGGAACTAAACCACTCCAGTAACGAGGCGAACGATAGAGCATGTCGCGCCATTTTTGGCAAACTTGTGCTAAACTGCAGCGTTCGAATGACGAAAAGTAGAGGAAGAATCGATTGAGAAACCGTTCGTCTTGAAGCAATTGTTCGATAGTAATAATTTGAGGAGGAGGGGGAGCTGGTGCCATCAGTTTACCACTGTGCACATTTAACACTCCGTGATGGTTCATATTACTATTAGTACTGTAGTGCTGGTGGTGAAGTGCAATTTTTCGGGTTGTTTGCGGCGTGTTAGATTGTGATTTACTGCTGGAAGATCCTTTCCCACTGTTTGACATATTGGTCGTCATATTACCAGTTATTCTGGAAGGTTTCTCTGGTGCGTTTCCAGAGGTTACCGATTGTGCTGAATTGTTGCTACTAGATCCACCACAGAGCACATTTGTGACACGTTCCATTACGCTTGTCTTCTCACCAGATTTACCACTTCCACTGCCATGATGATGTTTCGAACGCAAACCCAAGCCATTAATACGTTTGGAAAGCTCAGCCGAAGCGCGTTCGACTACTCCTTGTGCAGATATGGAGGACATTTTTAATGTCCACCTTCGATCACTTTAGAACTTTTTTTCAGCAGTTCACTTCGATCACTTATCGATTGTAAATTAGTATTCTATAAAAAAAACTCCTCTAAATTAGCAACGAATTTTATCACAAGCACATCGATTTTTTGCTTCTTACTGTTTTTTTTGCTTATTTTCCTGCACAATTATGCCTTATTTTTCCCTGCACGATTATGCTGCAGAGAACAAAAGAACTTATGCAATCGTATCCGCACTAGCTTCACTAGCTGATTTTTCTTCACCCTTCTTCGTTATCCAAATAATAGATTTACCACCGCAAAACTATTCCTGCAAACCGTTCAGTACTACACCATATCACTGGATTCCACTCGATTAAATTTTCTTTCAATCAAACTTCGAGAAGTTAGCGACAAGGCTTGAGAATAAACAATTGAAGATACCAAAAGCACAAAACAACTGAGCATAATCAACTGGGATGCGATTTTTATGTTATTTTTCGCAGCACAGCTCGACCGAATCGTAACGAAATATCCCTCTTTGACCGAACGAAGTCCAAATCAGTCGCGGTCGGAAGTCACTACACGGTGTGTTTGCTTGCACTCCTCGCGCTTCGAGCGCCACTGTCTGTCTGCGTGTACTGCTATTCTGTAGGGTCTCGCTGAGTCCTGCAAAGAAAAGGGGAAAGCAGCGAAACATTAAATCCTTGCTCGGTAAAAAGGAAAATGCTCTGCTTTCCACGCTGCTTGGCGATAAACGTAGCACACCAATACTAGCACGTGTTTGTCTGCAGACTAACAGGCAACACAGATAATGTAATCGATTTTCCCGATTTCCCGCATGTGCGTAGTCCAAGCAAATTGATAGCAGCTACTGTCTATTTTTGGTATTGTTTACTAGTACTAGTGTTGAATTTGACATGAAAAAAATTTATAATTGACATAAATAGTTGATATCACATTAGACGAGAAATCGTTTACTAAAAAGATATATTCTTTGGCTTAAAGGTTTCAAGTTAAAAACGAGCTATGTAAAACAATTCTCCTAAATTAACGAATTTCAATATCGATAGATTACACACGTTCTCACGATCAAATTCCCAGACATCTATAGATTTTATTGGTTATTTGAAGGTACTAGTACTTACAACGCAAAATAAAATCTCCGGTCAGTTAAAACCAAATTTTCTCGAACAACATTCTGAAGGGAGACTTCGGTTTTGACAGGCTTATTAGACGATTCTTATTTCGTTTTCGCTTGATGCAAAACCTAAACCAGTGTCCAATCCGAAAACTTTTTCAACGTTATCGAATTGCAATTCGAGTTAGTTTCGAACCTGATTCTTATATGGGGTTTGCTCACATCCCCTTTGCTAAGTGCGAACTCAACACAATTTCGTGAAAAGTGTTTGTTTGAGGAAACTAACCTGGGTCAGTTTCAGTTTTTTTTTTCAAACAAAAACGGCATTAGTGTGCAGGATAATTGCATGATACTACTGTTATTACAAATCTTTCCATGAACTACGAATCTTATAAATCACAATAAAACAATATTAACAATATTAAGTATCTATAAGTATCCTCTAAGAGTGTTTTCTGAAACGATTCGAGATATTACAGGAAGTTATAACTTGACTGTTCAAAATACTTTCCTATTGTTCTTGCATAAAAACAAAAAAAATGGTTTGAATTTCAACTAACATAACCTACAAATAGAAACAACTTTTAGCTAAATTTAGAATTTATTTATTCATCGCTCTAAATGACGGTGTGAAAGGGTTCGGATAAAATTTTATAGAATCCTACGGAACCATAAAACTTTCATTTGAATCTAAATTTGTAAAAATTGGTTTAGCAATTTCTGTGAAAATCAAGTGAGCTCCTTTTTGGAATTTTGACCAATATTTTCGGAACTTCCATTACCAGGAACCGATAAAACCGAAATCAATGTTTTGCTTTCAACTGATCATATCTGCACAATTCGAAAATTTCGCAATTAGTTCAGAGGAGTTAGTAAGTTGTTTCAATGTCATGTATTGAAACACGCTCTTTAATTTAAAATTTTACGCTTATCACCCAATTATTCCGGAGCCTGACATCATATCCAGGTAAAATTCAATAGCGTTCTATGGGATCGTAGATTAGATTCACTAAGTTTGTGAATGCTGGCTCAGCCCTCTCTGAGAAGATTGAGTACATATTCGTGCAGTGCACATATCACCATGTCATATGAATCTAAGTTTGTGAAAATCGGTTCAACCACCTTCGACAAAATCAAGTGAATATATTTTTGCACGTGCAGCCTTTGTATATAAAAAAAGCAAAAACAATTCTATATTCAGAGTTGTTATAGCTCGCTTCAGAATTGTTGTAGACAGTCTTAATTTTTTTTCGATACAAACATAATGGAAAACAGATTGAATTACCTTTTTTATGTTGCGGTTATAAATACTAAAACATTATTATCATTGAATGTCTTGCAAAATTAATCTTATTCACAGTCGTCTGTCAATAAATTACCGGATTTTTGTAAATGTTTTAGTAATTTTCAGTGAATCAATTGATAATAATGGAGAATTTCATTTAACATTGCTGACTACATAGATAAGAATCATAACTGTCAAGTTGATTTATTTTTAATAGTGAAAAAGAAAAAAAAAGTGTTTCATCAACGAAACTATACATGAAACGCTCAATTTGTTGTAATTTCTGCAATAACCTGAAGGTAAGCATATTTTCCTGTATATATATTTTCAATTTGGTTGCTGATCTATTGATACAAAATATGACACGCAGCCCACCTGGGTTCGATTCCCAACCCCGCACATAGGGTCAGGAAACTTTTCTGGCCCGAAGAGGCGAATGACCTCAAGGATAAAACCACTATAATTTAAACAAAAAAAATATGACGGTTAGAAAAAAATTGACGATTGATTATTGCGCTGCCATCAAATGTTGTTTTCCGATGATCTATCGATAGAATTAACATTTTCAGCAGTTCATCTGTTGAAAACTCGTCAAAAGATTTAATAATTACTAAGTAAAATTCAGTGTGTAGAGTTTATATTTCAGCTCTCAAGCAAAATGTCTGATGATCACACAATTTACAGGATCCATATCGATGATCCATAATATGATCTGTATTTATCACATTATATCATTATTTCATCGAACGAGGATAATGAATGATGAACAAGTCAGGATGTTCAATTTAACGTTTACCGATACTGAAAATTCAGCTGCACTGCACGACAATCTGTGCAGAAGTTTGATAAAAGCATCGAATAGAAATAGCAATGATAATACATTTTTATCGATCCACGTGTTTTCTGCATCAATATTCAGAACCGAATTGTGCCTAATTTTGATTCCAAGCGCCATCTCATCGTGCTTCGTCCAAAACCTCTGCTGTTAGGATATGGTGGAAAAATCGACTACATTAAAATATCCGTACATACTTTCAGGAAGACAATGCCGTACATACTTTCAAGAAGACCTTTCATTTGCAACTAGTTTGGTCGAAATCGGTCCAGTCGTCTCTGAGATCAACGCTTCTTTATTTTGCACACACTCACAGAAATTTACTTAGTTCGTCGATCTGGTATATGAAACTCGGCCCTCGGAAAAGTTTTTCCAAAGTTTGAGCGAATTCTACATCTATATGTATGATTTGATGTGTACAATATCTTCAGTCCTGATCAATCAAATAAAAATGCTCAAACTAAATTCGAAAGATTGTCGATTTGGTTTGTAACCCAGTAAATTCGAACATCGGATGAACCGAAGCTTACGATTGCATTTCGTACAACATTTACGGTTACACTGTGTCTTGCTAGAGCATAAGAGTGAAGAAGATAGCAAAACAAGGAGGGGGCTGATACCAGGCCCTGTAAGATTGGAATGATATCAATCTTCAGTTCAGCAACGCCATCGCACGGCATCACATTGAACATATCATGTCGATTGTATGGGTGCGCAGTGCGTTTTTTATCTTCATAATTTTGAAGGCACACTGCTTAAGCTCTAAGATGTCGAGGGTTATGCACGATGCTTTTATTATCGTGACGAATTTGATATTTCTCTCGCCTACTTGCATGTAAAAGAATCTATGCGGGCTCGCATGAGGGCGCCATGCTCGACAAAGGATGTTGCCAAGGATTTGTTCGTGAAATGTGAGAGCTTGATATCTTGTTAATATGAAGTCTTTGATGATACTCTACAGCTCGCCATCGGGACGACATCGACCTGATAATGACAATGCGTTTTTAAGTTCACACGGTTGATGCAAATGGTGCAAAATTATCCAATGACGGCGATGATCGTTGCGTTGCAATCGGACCAATATCGTGGCCGATGATTGAACCGAAGCGACTCGACAAAATTCACTGGGAAAATAACTGAGCAATGTCTGGAAAAATCTAGATTTGCAAATGTCTGCAACAAAATCATGCCTGCAGCAAATTTTAGAAATCTACAGATTTGCAGAGATGCATACTACAGTAGCATTATCGCCCACCAGGTGTTTTTGAATGAACTCATGTTCCGGAAAGTACTACACACGTGGATGTAACGTAAGAAATAATTGAACAAGAGCAGCATGTTCAAAGTAATTCTCGTTAGTGTTAATTAAAATCGGAATTTAATCTGAAAAATGTGTATCACATATCAAAAAATATTATCATTATCATTGTATTCATATCTCTTGTTTGAAATTCAGTATTTTCGGTAAACAGTTCATTTGATTAACTTCACTCAAGTAATTCCGACAAAAATCGATGCAATAATGAATTGAATCTATTCGCTCTTTGTATGAGTAAGTTATTTTATCCTTTCCCCCATTACACATGAGTAGACTTATCTACGAATAAAATCCCTGAATTGCGAAAGCAAATGATGTCTTATTGGTAATAACCAAATCATGTAGCAACTTATTGTGAGACGTATCAAGTTACTATGTTCGGTATGATGATGATGGATTTTTGATTATCATTTAGATAACTCGTTCTGCTCACACCTTTGTAGGGGTATGAGGTGGGACCATCATCATCACTTATCGTAGCAATTCAAATTTAATTCATATTGTAATAAATAATACATGTACAAAAAACTTCAACAATATATTATTCATAAAGCATGAATTTTATGTAATATGAGAAAAAATGATTACAATATTACAATTACTTCTACACTTCAACATTGAAAAATTTACATTTTCATATTAATTTTAACGAAAAGAAGCACAAAAATCTCCTACCCTATTTGACGCAACTTACACTCACACCAGTTCATTCAACCCGTTCGTCCTGGCGGGCTGTCAATGCCACATCCTATGCATCACGGTACGCAAGCGAACAAATCACTATTTCGTGCTTTGATGTTAGTAACGCGCTTCTAACAAACCCATTGCAGTACGCGAACTTTCCACGCTGATTTGCGTCGACCATGTAGCCAAATATGTACCGGAAAACTCCACTAGCGACTCACCGACGACCGATACACTCCATTTGAATAATAAATGAACGCGTGTGGCTACTCCCGGCACCTAGGAAACCCTTTGGCATACTGAACTCCACCGTCGCTCACAGGAACGCGACAGATTCCACTCTCAGATATTTGAAAACAATTCAAAAATTTTATTTATACATCATTTCGTACCGTGTTTCCTGCTACGAAAGTCCGACACCAGCCAGAAATCGATGTCAGTAGAACCTACGTATTCGCACATTTATTTAGTAGTGGTAAACGTCGGACTTGAAGTCAACGAAGACAAAAATGTTCTGCTAACGATTTGGTTTCGTGTGACAAAGCCACACACTCATAGGTTAGTATATATAATGCTAAGTTCGAAGTGCAGGCCTACACTTTTCTTGTGTTAAGGAAAGACTGTGCGCTCTAGCATTAAAAACAAAATGCCAATGATGCACTAACAATATTATATTGATGTTATAAATGTTCCTTAAATTGTTTCCTGTTTAATTCCTACTTTGCATTTTCGTTTTATAAACGTGAATTTAAATTCGAATAGTATTTCTCTCCGCTAGATGAATTAGTCCTCTTCATAATGTAATATCGCTATACTCGTACGAGGAGCTGGGAAAATTATAACAAACTCATGGTGGGTATGTGACCCAAACACGCTCTGTAGTAACGAGTGAAACCCCGTACTCGATAATGGATTTATTTCCGTCAACAAGAGAATAATAAAAATGTCACAAGTGAGTTTACTCACCAAAATAGTAGATGAGAAGGACGTAGTTTTGGACATTTTTAATGGCATATAAATTTGATCAGGTACTTTATTGAATGTATACCCAACAAGTATTAAATTCATTTGACGCCTAAATATAAATGAGTTCTCCAAATACATTGAAATTTATTGTGTTGTCTTCTTCTGCATTTTGTATTTGCTTTTGATCAAGATCTAACATAAAATGATATTTCGTCAAGATATCAGTTTTACTTATCAGTAACCAAAAAAGACACACTACAAAACCGACTAAAGAGAAGAGTTGTTGAAAACAGTCTACGAAAGTTTACAAGGGTAGGGTTCGGGAGCACCAGATTTCTGGTTACGGGGTTTAGAGATTTATGAACGGTTCCTTAGGACATTTCCTTTCACATTGTCTCAAAGATGGACTGAAAAATGAATTCTTACTCGATCGCTCGTTTCTGAGTGCTCGAACAATCCGACTGACAGTGACATTATAAATGACATTGCATTTTCGCTCACTTTATGAATATTACTAATGCAAGCAATTTTCAACAGTTTATTATAAATAAAACTGGTTACTTACCAGTTCTTTAGCCGCGAGACTCGAAGATTAAAATCTTTATAATTCACTCAATTCCCGAGAAATTTCCAAACCAAACAGTGGGGAAATTCATTCGAAATCGGTTGTCGTACTGGAGTCTGCATTGTTTCGAATTTCTTACTAAATTCCACATGGAATCGGATTTTATTCGGAACTAATTCTGAACTGATAATGTGTGCTAACGATATAAAATATTTCATACATTTGGGCTCTTGATATAAAATTGTACGATATTAGCCAAATTCAAATCTTGGCGAACAACACTCATAATATTATTATTTACGTTTTATTTTGCTCATAATATGATGATCTCATGAGACACGTATCATGATTTTAATAATTTCCTAATCATGGTACCAGGAATTTGAGAATTTGAGTATTCGTTTGGCTCCTCAAGAATTTGCTAGTCGCACGCGAATAGCTCTTGGCTCCTGGAAATCTTTTCTGGCTACCTAGAATTTCATTGATTCAATGTGTAAGTCTTTTTCAAGGTTACCAGAATCACTAACAGTCTTTTTGAAGACTAACAATTAGTCAGCCTTTCTCAAGGCTATACAAAGAGTGAGATTCTAATATAATCAGTCTTTTTTAAGACTAAGAAATTAATCAGCCTTTTTAAGGCTAGCCATTCAAAGAATTATTCTTCGAGCTAATCAGTCTTTATTAAGACTTATCCAAACTAGGAGTCTAATCGAAGACTAATTTAGCCTAGAAAATGCCTGTGTCCAACCGGAAAGGCAACAAGCCAAAAGCTAAAAATAATTCAACACGGAAGAAATTACAATCCGTTATTCAAAATTTTCCTAATAACATTGACGATCTTATAGAATCTGAATGTAAAAATAAAAGACAACGGACGGACTTCCCCTCCGTTGAACCTATGCCGTCTAACAATATTTACGATATTCTTCCTGAATCTGATTGTAGCGACATAAAAGAAAATTCTTCGAAAATTCCCAAAATGAACGCTTGTCGTTCTGGGAAGAAACAACAATTTATGCCACCAGTGACGGTGATGATTTCTGACTTCAAAGCATTCCGTACTGAGCTTTCACTTTTCTCCCGGAAGTAAAAGTATAATTTCAAATCGGAAGAAGAGGAGAATATTGATTCTTGGTTGATGGATTGGAAGATTACGAACGTCTTATTCGATATTTGTCCGAGAAACTTCATAAATTTTATTCATATGATGTAAAATCAGACAGACCCTTCAAGGATGTCTTGAAAGGCTTATCAAATGATCAAAGTACTGATGAAATTGAAAATGAACTAAAAGAATTGCTTGGTTTTGCCCCTTCCCAAGTAATAGTTTTGAAAAAAGAGCGAATGGTACTTCTAAACCACGCTATGGAATTTCCCATGAACTTCACCTAATACACTTCAATCGTAGTGATGTAAACAATTTGAAAACTTTAGAAAAAGTACTTTTCATTTCCCACATTAAAATTCATTGGGAACATTATAAACGGCATAATGGTATTGCAAACTTAACGCAATGTCGTCGTTGCCAAGGTTTCGGCCATAGTACCATAAACTGTCATATACACATACGGTGTTTGAATTGTGGTAAATCGCATTCGAAAGACGTATGTTTAATGAATTAAACCACTGATAAATTTTCATGTTCAAATTGCGATGGAAACCATAAACCCAATTATTCGAAATGTCCAGTCAGGGAAGAAATTTTAAACGCTCGTTCGCTTAGACAACAAGTCAAATCTATAACCTTACATTTACAAAACATACCTGAAAATCAAAAAAACGATACAAATGCCACGGCTAATACTTCTAAGGCACATATTTCTTCGAATTTAAAACAAAAACCAGGTACGCCTTCCAATTCGTCTTCTAATGAAAACAATTTAATGACAGGTAGATCGACCACGTCATCATCTTCTTCTAATGACAGTTACCCTTTTGTAACAGGTAGACAACTACCACTTAATTCTTCTAATATAAATAAACAAAAAACAGGAATGCCTTCCAGTTCGTCTTCTAACGAAAAAAATCGTTAATAGCGTTAATAGCAATTTCACTAGCGTAACAGGTAGACCTACCAATATTCCTTTAATGCCATTCGGTTCCTTAAACGAAATCGATTTAGGCGACATAACGGAACATAAAATGATCAACCTACAAGGTCAACTTTTTCTAATGATCGTTCGAATGAATTCGACTTCATCACTTTTTTAAGCATTTCAAGTTGGATGGTAATTTTCAAATAATAATATAATTTTAAATTTAACAGTGATGTTAAATATGTATCTTAATATTTTAAATTAGAATGCTCGATCTTTAAAATCGAGTGAAGATAAATTTTATAATTTTCTCAAAGTTCACAAAATTCATATTGCCATTGTGACAAAAACATTTCTTAAACCAAATGTCAAATTGAAAAACATTCCACATTCTGTGGTTCATCGATTTGACAGGTTTACTGGAATGGGTGGTGGAGTTACCATTTTTGTCCAACGGCAAATTAAACATCGAATTTTACCTTCTTTCAATACTAAAGTTATTGAAAGCTTGGGAATTGAAGTTGAAACCATTCATGGAATTTATTTCATCGCTGGAGCATATTTGCCATTGCAATGCACCGGCGAACAATTAAATTTCTTTAAAGGCGATTTGCAAAAGCTCTCAAGATATCGACCGAAATTTTTCGTAACAGGGGACTTAAATGCTAAGCATGTCCAGTGGAATTGTAGGCAAAATAACAGTAATGGTAAAATACTTCATAATCAACTCTCAGCTGGTTACTTCACTGTTCTTCATCCCAGTAATCCGACTTGCTTCTCTTCCGTGAAAAATCCCTCTACAATTGATCTGGTTCTAATAAATCAAAGACCCATTTGTAGTGAACCGAGTACACATGCTGACTTTGACTCAGATCATCTTCCTGTAACATCCAGACTTTCCAACGAAGCTTTAATTAATCCAATTAGTTCTATATTCAACTACCATAGAGCTAATTGGTTTGAATACAGATCTCACATTGAAAATCATGTGGATCATGAAATTATTTTAGAAAATTCTGCGGACATCGACACAGCAATAGATAATTTGAATCATTACATTATCGAAGCTAGAAATTTTTCAGTTCCCAAAGCTCAAACTAAATTAAATTCTTCTATCATCGATGACAATCTTCAACTGCTCATTCGGTTGAAGAATGTTCGTCGACGACAATATCAACGTTCTTGTGATCCTATTATGAAAAACATAGTTAAGGATTTACAAAAAGAAATTAAACATAGATTTACTCTTTTGCGAAATGAAAATTTCGCTAAAGAAGTTGAACAAATTAAACCATATTCTAAACCTTTCTGGAAACTTTCTAAGGTTCTCAAGAAACCTCAGAAACCAATTCCTGCTCTCAAAGAAGGAAATCGAATATTTCTTACAAATTGCGAAAAAGCTCAAAAACATGCTCATCAGTTGGAGAGTGTCGACAATTTTAATTTGAACGTTGTGCGTCCTATTGAAAATGAAGTCTCACTGAAATATGATCATATTTCAACTCAAGTGTTATTACAAGATGACATTAATGGGACGAATTTTGAAGAAATTACCTAAATCAACACGGAACGACCGAAATTAGCTCTGCGCCTAATTCGTATTACTGTTTTTGAATTAGTTGATTTTAACAACAAAATTTCCAAAATAACTATAAAATTAGTTAAAATTGAGAATTTACTTTGCTGAAAAAACTCTTATTTTTAGAGAATGTGTTTAGTTGGTGAATATCCTGGACACAAACCAGCAATATTTCAATCCAACACGAAATTCTCATTGACAACTAATTTTGTTATTAAAATCAGAAAATTTGTTTCTATTTATCTATCACCATCATTACTGAAGGACAGCACAAAGAAACCAAAACTGAAATGGGTATTATTAACAGGTTTATTAGCCAAAAACTCATGAGAAGTGTCAAAGCAAAACAATCCATTAAAAAGCTAAAAAGGACAATCTTATTGAAACTGCTTGAAAATTGTTTTGATGTTTTTCGCATGTGTTCGATATATCTTTATTTAAATTTCTAAACCGATATGTAAAAATGTCGTAAAGTGTTAGTGGAAATCGTATTTATTCAGAATTTGTGCGCACTTGAAGCGATTGTGCGTAATAATGTTTTTACGCGGAACAGTCAAGTGAATTTCGAATGTTCCACTCTAATTGTGATGAAGTTTTTTTGTATCTTCAAACCTTCCGAGCTGCGCCGTCCGGTATACTATTTGTATTCGGTTTTTGTTTTCCGAGTGCTCAAAGTTTTCAGTGAGAATGAAGAAAACAGTGATTAAGAAGAAAAAAATTCAAAACGATGTTTACGTTTCGTTTACGTCTTTTTCTCCAATACAACATCGTATTTATACCTGCCAATATAGAAAAGACAACCGCGTCTGAAAATTTTTCGGCAGTAGTGTGCCATCTAGTGGCTAGTAGTCATTGCGGTGTTACCGTTTCGGTGACAGGGCGCCATATAGCTGCAGATTGCAGAAGCCAATTCAACCATTCATATTGGTTGAAAACAACATTATATTTCTTTAATTCAACTAAAAAATTAGTTGATTGGAAATGAAATGTGCCTTAGCTAAGAAATGACAGCACGTTTAATTTGTGAATTCAACTAAAAAAAATAGTCATTTCAACAAATATTTTATTATTATTAAGGGAATGAGTATAAAAAATCTAAATCAGCAAAAGTAAGATTTTTTTAGTTGTCTCAAAAAATAACTAACTAAAATCAGCAAATCAACTAAATTTTTCGCGAAAATGCTGATTCCGGTCGTTCCGTGAAATGTTGAGAAACTTAAAAACATGAAGGCTCCTGGTAATGATGGAATTTTTAATATTCTTATCAAAAATCTTCCCGGTGTTGCCTTGAGACTCCTGGTTAAAATTTTCAACAAGTGTTTTTCATTAGCTTACTTCCCAAAAAGAACTAAAATCGTTAAAGTAAATCCTATCCTCAAACCTGATAAAAAGCCAGCAGAAGCATAAAGTTATCGACCAATTAGTTTACTTTCTTCTATCAGTAAACTTTTTGAAAGAAATATTTTGTTGTCTCATATAAATAAGAATGCATTTTTTTTACCAGAGCAGTTTGGATTTCGTCAAGAACATTCAACTACTCATCAACTTGTAAGAGTAACGAACATGATAAAAGCAAATAAATCTTCTGCGTTATCCACTGGAGTCGCTCTTTTAGACATAGAAAAAGCATTCGACAGTGTTTGGCACAAAGGTTTAATAGCAAAAATGTCAGATTTCCAGTTTCCTATTTATTTGATCAAAATAATTCAAAATTATTTAACTGATCGTACTCTTCAGGTTAGCTATCAGAATTGTAAATTTGAATTGCTACCCGATCGAGCAGGTGTTCCGCAGCTCCAATCTTGTATAATATTTTCACTTCTGATCTACCCGTTGGTTGTCAGAAATCGCTATTCTGTGACGACACACGTCTGTTCGCCGCAGGTAGAAATCTAAGAGTGATCTGCAGTTGCCTACAAAGAAGCTTAAATATTTTCAGTGATTATCTGTCAAAATGGAAAATTAAATCCTCATAAGCCAAGAGTTTCTTTTCTCAAACCAAACAATAATCACATTCTCAAATTGAATGGCTTTGAATTGACATGGTCTGATGAAGCAAAATACTTAGGTTTAACGTATGACAAAAAACTAACTTTCACTCACTTCACTCATATTGAAGGAATCCAGGCAAAGTGTAATAAATATATTAAATGTTTATATCCTCCTTCATAATCAACTCTCAGCTCCGTCTAAAAACAAATTATTGATTTATAAACAAATTTTCAGATTTTATGCAGTACCAATTTGGTCAAGTTGTCGCTTCAAAAAATTCAAAATAAAATTCTGAAAATGATTTTGAAGCGTCCTCCCTGGTTTAGTACAAATCAGTTACATAGACTCACAAATATTCAGACTTTCCAACGAAGCATTAGATGTAATGTCACATAATATTATAAGCAAATTTCGACAAAAATCGATGCAATCTTCAATTGAATTGATGCGCTCTCTGTATTAGTTAGTAAGGTAGTATATAAGTTCCTTTTTCCCATTACACAATACAAGTAGGTTTACAATTTTCCCCACACAAAAATCATAGAATTGCGGAAGCAAATGATGTCGTCAAGGTAATAACCAAATCATGTATATAATAGGGCTGAAAAGTCACCACTTGTGGCTGAACACCCAATTTAAATCTTAATAATTTAATTTTAACTCATATTCGAATAGATAATAATTTTAAAAAAATATTTATAATGTAGCACATTTTCATCGATTGATAAATAATAATGATAGTTCAACTGATATCGTTAGGAATCTTCTCTGCGCTTGAGTGGAACTATGAACTTATTCATTTTTATTGAGTAAATACTTTATTAAAAATTCTATCAATTTTCTCTTGTTTGTCTTGATTTTTCACACAGTAAAAAATGAATAATTTCATTCCATACAAGATATGTGCACAGCTAAATCAAACCATAGTTTATCAGTCACATTTTTCTATTAATCAATATAAAGATGTATTCAACACCGCCAAAGCAACATCACTGTATGTGAACAATTTGACTTACGGTTTTCTGACACAAAAGCATTGTTTTAAAAAAATGGTTAGAAAGAACAGTACATAAAAAATCTACATCAAATGAGAAAAATCCCTAAATGTCGCTTTTGACAAAATCACTCGGAACCTCTTGTTCAGTAGTAGTATTTGGAAACGATTCGAGAATCGGTTGACTCTTGATCGGCAATCAGGGGCCGCGTTATGCACAGAAAAAATGAAATTTACTCGACATGTAAATCGATGGTACTATGAAATAGACCTAATTTTAATTTTTTTTTTGTTTAGATTATAGAGGTTTTAACCTTGAGGTCATTCGCCTCTTCGGGCCAGAAAAGTTTCCTGACCCTATGTGCGGGGTTGGGAATCGAACCCAGGTGGGCTGCGTGAAAGGCATCGACTTATCCATCACGCTATACCCGTCCCCTAATAATTGAATATTTGATTAAAAACCCTCATCGATGCAGAACAGAATTAGAATGAATTGATTATTCAACAAATAAGACTATAGATATAATTAACGATTGGTTCTACTTTTAAAATATTTTGAAATATAAAAACCTGTTTCAATCCACCTAGTGGTTTAATGACCTTTCTCATTAACATTTCATGAGCAACCAATGCAAGTTCCGATAGAGTTTTTGACAATTTATTTCCAGAACCGGAACTTGGATATCATCACAGTCGTAAAGAGTTTTTGCGATTATTAAAAAACCACACGGAACGACCGAAATTAGCTCTGCGCCTAATTCGTATTACTGTTTTTGAATTAGTTGATTTTAACAACAAAATTTCCAAAATAACTATAAAATTAGTTAAAATTTAGAATTTACTGTGCTGAAAAAAACTCTTATTTTTAGAGAAAGTGTTTAGTTGGCGAATATTCTGGACACAAACCAGCAATATCTCAATCCAACACGAAATTCTCATTGACAACTAATTTCGTTATTAAAATCAGAAACTTTGATTCTATTTATCTATCACCGTCATTACTGAAGGACAGCAGTGTCAAAGCAAAACAATCCATTAAAAAGCTAAAAGGGACAGTCGTGTTGAAACTGCTCGCAAATTGTTTAGATGTTTTTCGCATGTGTTACGATATATCCCTATATAATTTTCTAAACCGATATGTAAAAATGACGTAAACTGTTAGTGGAAAGTGTATTTATTCAGAATTTGTGCGCAGTTAAAGCGATTGTGGGTAATAATGTTTTTTACGCGAAACAGTGAAGTGAGTTTCGAATGTTGCACTCTAATTGTACACGTCAAATGATGTTTTTTTGTATCTTCTCCGGTGTACTATTTGTATTCGGTTTTTGTTTTCCGAGTGCTCAAAGTTTTCACTGAGAGAGTCGATTTCGCGAAGTCGAATGAAGAAAACAGCGATTTAGAAGTAAAATTTTCAAAAAGAAGTTTATGTTTCGCTTATGTCTTTTTCTCCAATACAACATCGTATTTATACCTACCAATATAGAAAAGATAACCGCGACTGAAATTTTTTTCGGTAGTAGTGTGCCATCTAGTGGCTAGTAGTCATTACGGTGTTAACGAGCGCCATATAGCTGCTAATTGCAGAAACCAATTCAACCATTTATGATGGTTGAAAACAACGTTTTATTTCTCTAATTCAACTAAAAAATTAGTTGAATTGATATGAAGCGTGCCTTAGCTAAGAAATGACAGCACGTTTAATTGGTGAATTCAACAAAAAAAATAACCATTTCAACGAATATTTTATTATTATTAAGAAAATTAGAATTAAAAAATCTAAATTAGCAAAAGTAAGATTTTTTTAGTTGTCTCAAAAAATAACTAACTAAAATCAGAAAATCAACTAATTTTTTCGCCAAAATGCTAATTTCGGTCTTTCCGTGCAGGCTTACGAGCTCAAATAGTTGTAAAATTTGATTTGAAAATTTCGTTTTTATCTGTGACGTAAATTTTATGACAATTAGGTATTTTGACCTACATATAATAGATTCAGCGAAAAAATTCCATTCAAATGTTGATTATAAAGACAAAGACTTTTGTTGAATTGAAGCTGACTGATTTACATCTCATGCACTTTTACGATTGAGCCAACTAACCAAAAAACGAAAACCTGTGCTCTTGTTACTGCTGTAAATGCAATTCAAGTAAAATAAGGATTCATATTTTTCAAATAGCATCATGAAACATTCTTTATGATTGGTTTTTTAATTTTGTTATTATTATCAATATAATCATTTGTAATTACAGCATGTGTGTAAATATTATTGACTGTTTCCATTGACAATATTACTACACAGCAGCTGTTGAAATTTCATAAATATCGCGAGAAAATACCACCGGTTTTGCATCGTCATTTTGTATGACGGTTTGAAAGTTTCAACACTCATCGCCCTATAATTTCGGAACCACAAGTCGGATCTGGATAAAATTGCACAGTATCTTTTATGACCTTGAATTAAAATTGAATCAAGCTGTGTTAAAATCAGTTTAGCTGAGGAATCGAAGTGTGTTCCGTTTTGAGACCCTTCTTCACTCTTGTCGGTGCTTTCGGAACCAGAAACCGGGGATTAGTTGTCCCAAAGTAGGTTTTCACGGTGATTACTCAGCCTTTCTATATTAGAAAAGCAAAAATGTAACACGCTACTGGTACGATTAATCAAGAAGTTTACGTCAACGAGCGTTTTTAAAAACGACTATTTCCATTCATCTGAAAGCATACGAGCTCTGGATTTTTCGGCTTGATTTGGCGTCTTGCCATTATTGTAAAGCAGCTCAGTAGTGGTATATAGGAAACAATATCAATATTGCACCACAGGACTGCAATCCTCATAGCTTTGTTCAATTGAAAGTTATTGGACCATTGTGAAACGAAACCTTGAGAAACCTAAAACAGAGTCAAATAATGAGGAAGATTTCGCTAAAAACAGAAATTGGTTTCAGACTTCAAACAGAACTTAAAAAGTGGAATCAAACGTAAAGTTATATTGTTGAAGCGATATGCCCGGTCAATTATTGCATTAACTTCAACATCAACACCAAAGCCGAATATTCATGGTTTGAAGGTCATGTTGTGCCTCTGATGGGACTAAAACGGTGTTGTGTACTATGCTACTACAACCATGCGACACTATAACGGGCAATTGGTATAGGCAGCATTGATGCGTTTGAGCTGTGCATTACGAGAAGAACGACCGGAATACAAGCAAAGACATGATACAGTTATTCTCCTGCATGGCAACGCTCGACCTCATCTCGCAAGAGTCGTGAAAAAATATTTGATAACGCTTAAGAGAGACATTTTGCCGCACCCGCCATTTTATCCTGACATTGCTCTTTCTGATAACTGGTTTTTCCAACAGATGCAGCATGATTTGGCAGGTCATGAGTTTACTTCTTTCGCGGAAATCGAAAATTGATTCCAAACCTGGATCACCGTAAAAGACGTGACATTTTTTAGAGATGGAATTCTTAATTTGCTCGAGAGGTGGGGAAAAGTAGTAACTAGCGATAGACGATACATTGATTATTATGAAAAATTCTTTTATTTTGAAATAAATGCAATTTTGATTTAAAAAAAAACACGGACCGAATTTATTTGTACTTCCAATACCTCTAACTCGCATTAAAGCAGCTCCCCGGGTAAAAGTTTTACATTGCGACTGGACGTGGAGATGTACCGAGAATATTCAAGTTCGCGAAAAGGCCAGTGTTTTGCGGTTGTGGCTTGGAAACGGTGGCTTGACGATGACATCCCAAATTTAGATCGAAGAATGCCTGAAAAAGCATGCATTTCCGTTCATCCGCAAGCAAAGTTATCTTTTGACCCCATTTGGTCTGCTGCCACTACCTCAAGGTGATTCTGGAGCGGTATGCTGCCAACAAGATCGATTATATCCAGCAAACTTTAATGGACTTTCTAAACATATTGAATCATAAATTACAGATGTTTCTGTGCGTACCAATTTACTTTTAGTCAGCTTTCAAATACTAGAATACGATCCTTTGGCAAAAGACAACATAGTTGAAGTCGAGCTAAAAACCCACAATCAATCAAATTATACGAACAATTTTGTAATAATTTTACAATTACTCATGATGAATTATTTGCATTTTTTTGCAATTGATATGTAATTTAAAGTATTCATCAATTCCTATGTAGTATTTTAAGAAAATTACAAAAACTATCCTAGATTTAATAGAAAACTGCTCGTATCGCTGTTTCTATACCTTCCTGATGCAACTCATCATCATAGCATGAAACTCTTTCGATTCATTTTTTTAATAATACAAAGACATAAAGTTTCTTATTACAACCTTTAGTATGTTTTTCTAAAGCAACCATGGCAGGTGAAAAACATTTTTCTGTTCAAAACAGGAGCAATCCAATTTAAATCTATTAGATCTTTATGTACAACGATACAGTGTATCAAATTTATAGACAAAATCTAATATTCCATTATCATCGATACCAACATATGAAAATGGTGTATAGTACGATATGTCCTTCAAAATGTGACAAAATATAATGTTCATTATTAGGGTACTTAGGATTTAATTTAAGTATTTTGTTTACATTTTCGTGGACTGGGTTACCTAGCCAAGGTTGTAACATTTGCAAGGGCCAATCGTACAATGTGCTTTTTCACATGTTGGTACGAAAATGATTGGTAAATCGTTGAAAAGTTCGTAGATTAGTTCATTGAGAATTGCAGTACTGTGCTTTCAATTCCATTAATTTATTGTTCCAACGAATAAGGTCATTATTACTAAACGTTCGACGAAAAAAAACATGTTTAGTTAATGAAAAGTAATATCAGAAGAGACCTGATTCAGAGAACAACAATTTTTAAGTGCAATGATATTACATTATTTTTAATGGTTCTAAATGGTTGAAATGAAAGTGAGAAGTGTTCTGGATAAAGCAAGATTTCTCTACCTTGCATTGATTTTAGATTAATTGTTGTAAAGTAAAACAACAAATTAATTAAATATTTTTTAACCCAATATTTTTGATGGTATCTCTTTTTTGCATTTACAGTTTAGCAAACAACATATACATAGTTATGCATCACAGTGCGTTGATATTCAATGTCTTAGAACACGGCGATGGAAAAACATTTCCATTTACACTAACACAGATCTTGTTCCGTGAATATATGCTCTTTTATAGTTAGCAGCGCCCCACACTCAGTAAACGCCTAGCACCTGTGTCAAGTAACAGATCCGATAGCTGTATGTGTGAGTAGTCAGGGTTAATCTTCCATTATCCTGGTTTTCACAGCAAGGTTTGAATTTTAAAAATCTAGGCTCACTGCAATCTGCACTAACAGAATCCGCATTCGCTTACCGTTAGGAACTATTTCGAACTTAACACTGTGCATATGTACACTAGAATCTATCTTCAGGAACCGTTCTGCAACATTTCACCTGTACGATAAAAAACACAAGGAACAGTGACAAGAAGACGACCTTGCAGCGTGGTGATCTGACCCGAACAGAAAATGTGATGGAAAAGTTTGACTGAAACAACCCTCGTTTTTACGAAACAATCACAACTAAAGGACATTGGTGATTTTGGGAAAGAGGGAATGCGCGCGCATTAGATTTGACACATAGGCGGTAAAACAGCCGAATCCCTACAGTGACGACAAAAGCACGTTCAATTGCATATGGGATCTCTCCAGTATCGTAGAACCATGGTACCTCTGATTTCTTCGTAATTATCTACTCTAATTAATTATAAAATGTTAGTTAATGATAAATTAATGGAGTCATGAATGTCCGTTATTTGAATGCTAGATTCGATTGAAAAAAAGGAAAAAGGAGCGAAGTGAGTTATGTTAAAATATGATGTGATCTCTAGTTTTTCCAGTAATACGTTAGAATGAACTTTACGGAAGAATCGTTAATGATATTTTGTTTATCGAAAAAAAAAAGATGAATTTGGTAGGATCTACATATATCATTTATCACTTTCTCAAACCAGTCACAGCCATGTTATATAAGAAAAAAAAGATCTGCGTATATAGTCAGAAGGGTTAAATAGGTGCACACTAAATTATTATTGCCGAGTTTCAGCAAAATATTGTTGAAGTTTGCCGAGCTGGAATTTCAGCAAATCTATTCATCAAAAACTGTTAGCTGGCGTTTCAGCAAGAAACAACTGTCAAGAACTCGCTAAAAGAGCAGTAAGTAATTCATTTTTTTACTGGAAGTTTTAGTGAACCTATGCAGTAATTTGATTTTACCAAAATTTCAGTAAGTACGAAATAATTAATGAACTCTTTGGCATTCATTGCTTATTACGGCATTTATAGCAAACAATGCTTTACTTAATCATTTTGCTGTAACAAAATACAAAAATTTTGTGTGTGCACTGACAGTTCAAAATTTGCTATACGTTGGAAATAGGAAGCGTACTACTATACAGTTTCGCATCGCTTCTGGTCTCTTGTCGCTTTCTCTCTGGCTTCACCCTTAGGTTGATGTCAGAGTGAGCGCGGAATGCGGACCGAAGCGAAGCGATTCAATGCGATGTACTGTTTTCGCATCGCATTCACTCTGACAGACTTGCTTTGATCAAATGCAACTATGTTAGCTAGCACGCGCACCTAGACACTTCGCGTGCGCTTTCACTCTGACAGCAACCTTACAGCAGCAGCAAACCCGTGCCGTGGCGTCTGACGTTAATTTCGTGCGGGTTTTATAAGTGTTGCGAAATGGATACGCAGATCCAAAACCGCCTCCATAAGATATCAAGCACGGAACGACCGAAATTAGCTCTGCGCCTAATTCGTATTACTGTTTTTGAATTAGTTGATTTTAACAACAAAATTTCCAAAATAACTATAAAATTAGTTAAAATTTAGAATTTACTGTGCTGAAAAAAACTCTTATTTTTAGAGAAAGTGTTTAGTTGGCGAATATTCTGGACACAAACCAGCAATATCTCAATCCAACACGAAATTCTCATTGACAACTAATTTCGTTATTAAAATCAGAAACTTTGATTCTATTTATCTATCACCGTCATTACTGAAGGACAGCAGTGTCAAAGCAAAACAATCCATTAAAAAGCTAAAAGGGACAGTCTTGTTGAAACTGCTCGCAAATTGTTTAGATGTTTTTCGCATGTGTTACGATATATCCCTATATAATTTTCTAAACCGATATGTAAAAATGACGTAAACTGTTAGTGGAAAGTGTATTTATTCAGAATTTGTGCGCAGTTAAAGCGATTGTGGGTAATAATGTTTTTTACGCGAAACAGTGAAGTGAGTTTCGAATGTTGCACTCTAATTGTACACGTCAAATGATGTTTTTTTGTATCTTCTCCGGTGTACTATTTGTATTCGGTTTTTGTTTTCCGAGTGCTCAAAGTTTTCACTGAGAGAGTCGATTTCGCGAAGTCGAATGAAGAAAACAGCGATTTAGAAGTAAAATTTTCAAAAAGAAGTTTATGTTTCGCTTATGTCTTTTTCTCCAATACAACATCGTATTTATACCTACCAATATAGAAAAGATAACCGCGACTGAAATTTTTTTCGGTAGTAGTGTGCCATCTAGTGGCTAGTAGTCATTACGGTGTTAACGAGCGCCATATAGCTGCTAATTGCAGAAACCAATTCAACCATTTATGATGGTTGAAAACAACGTTTTATTTCTCTAATTCAACTAAAAAATTAGTTGAATTGATATGAAGCGTGCCTTAGCTAAGAAATGACAGCACGTTTAATTGGTGAATTCAACAAAAAAAATAACCATTTCAACGAATATTTTATTATTATTAAGAAAATTAGAATTAAAAAATCTAAATTAGCAAAAGTAAGATTTTTTTAGTTGTCTCAAAAAATAACTAACTAAAATCAGAAAATCAACTAATTTTTTCGCCAAAATGCTAATTTCGGTCTTTCCGTGAGGATAAAGAAGTATCCAAATGATCCTTTGCTTTCGGCCGGTTCCTATGTGGTCTATTTCCGGACCAAGAACAACAACAAATTTAACATTATAAAAAAAGCGGGTGGGTAAACATAACTGGATGTCGTGTGTGTTGAAACGATGCACCTAAGGCTCAGATTAGTTACATTAAACATTCTGAAACATAACTAAATATTTTGGAATAACCAGTATAGTTCTTTATAATAAAAAGTACGGGTGTGTAATGTCAGAGACATAACTGGATGTCGTGAATACGAATATGACACGCTTTATTTATACTTCCGAATTCGAATTGGTAGTTGATCGATTGTTTGAATTGTGCAACTTCCCCCTCTTTCATTACTAGAATTTTAAACGATGCGCCTAGACTAGATTACAGATTAGTTACATTAATCATTCTGAAACGCAATTAAATATTATGAAATAAGCAGTATAGTTCTTTATAATAAAATAATGGTGGCTCTGAAAAGAACCTTTTATGAAAGCGTTCGTGATGGAGAGTGACGAGTTGAGTTCGAATTCCGATGGATACCGTTGACTTTCGATGGATACCGCTGACTTCCTTCATCTGTTTCCAGGCTGACCAGGCTGTTGTCCGTGGGTGCGATACTGATATGGTTTGTGTAGGTATAGCGTTCACAATCGATTACAATCTTTCAGTAAAGGAAACTTCAAGTTGCTGGATTGATCAATGATACAATAGGCCTGTGATATGAAAAGTATGAAATATATCTACGGCTTTCTACATTGATGTTCCTAGCAAAAACAAGATCGATACATGTGCCTCCAAGCGTAGTAGCTTGTGAAGGATCAGATTCCATATCCAGCTTCATATACTTGCTCATGAAATCAATGAATTTAATATTATCTTGTTTTGAGGCATCTATATTGAAATCCCCCACAACGATCATCAGTGTAATTTTACGAGAATATAAAAATAAATTACGCGTGATGAAAAATTGCTTCTCTTTGTAAGTTGTATCTGGCGAAATATATAGAACAACTAACAGTGTTTTTATACCATTTAGCATAATATCGATTGCACATATGTCGCCGAAATTGTCAGCCAACAACAAATTTTCATCATATTGCTCACTAAGTTGTTCGAGTTTATGAACAGTAGCAATCAAAGACGCAGTGTCCTTTAGGTAAATTGCAACACCACCAGCTCTACAATTAGAACGTTTATATTCGGCGATGCAATTATAGCCTGTTATACTCACTGCAGAACAATTGTCCAACCAATTTTCACTAAATGCTAAAATATCAACTTTGGTTAGTATATTGTCAGTGAAAATATCTGAAGCATGAGCATTTAAGCTTTGAACATTGAAACTGATTAAGCTTAAACCTTGATTTGTCATAGCGATAAAATCCAACAGTGCGTCACTGATTGTGGATAGTTTATGACTGGATAGTCGGTTTAACTCTGTTCTCAGTTCCGTCATTCTGGGCGAATCACTACCCTTTGAGTGCCAAAATTTGAAGATGTTCTTTTGGTTAGTTAAGTAAAGCCCATCCATTGTTGTCACCCGTGACAATCCAACATATACTAGTTGTTGTTCCAAAGATTTATCGTAGTCAAGTACAATTTCAGAAAATGTACCTCCCTGCGATTTATGGACCGTGAGTGCACATGCACTAACTATCGGAAATTGAATTCTTTTACAGTTGATGCTACCAAGCTTAATATTGGCTGATCGTTTTAATATAGGTACCCAATCAAATTGCAGTTGACCTGGGTTAGAATACACTAAAGGTCTAGATTTGACCTTTAAGCTGGCACCGATAATATTACTCTCAAATTTTAGCCATAATCGAATAATGCGCTCTTCGGGATTATCATCATCATGTTCGATAAATTTAAGCTCTCCTATGGCCCCGTTAACTAGCCCATCTTCGACATCAATGTTAGTTGAGATCATATAGGGCATTCCAAGCGTCAACCGTAATAGATAAGGTAGACCGCCTGTTTCCACTACGCTCATCTTATGCATCTTTAATCTAGCACTAGCTAGTTGTTCCGCATTTCGATAACCTGTGAAAACATCGTTGACAATAAAATCATAGCCCTCTCGTTCACGCAATGCTTCCGTATTATATCTTTCAACATCCATATTGCGATGGAAGAGACGTATAGCATTCGGAACATTTTGTTTACACCACTCAGCTGTTCGAAAGCGGCTTTCAATACGCTCATTTTCAGAATCAGTAAGTGGCATACCATTACCTATTTTAGTAAGTATGGAAGAAAATTCAATGTCAGCTTGTCGCATAACTTGAACTAATGGGAAGAAATTAAGTGATTGCCAGAGTACAGGTCCAAGAATAGAGTTTTTACATGGCTTGAAAACTGGCCGTGCGTTCACAGGTGGCAGTTGGCGAAGATCACCACAGAATATTATATGAATTCCGCCAAAAGGATCATCATAGTTCCCAGTGATGTCTTGCAACCGAGTGTGAATAATATTAAGCATATCTGCGCCAATCATGCTTACTTCGTCGATAATAATCGCTTTAACGCCTGCAAAAGCATTGGATACAGTTGAAGTGCTTCGAACCCAAGTTTTGAACTACTTCTACGTGCCATTGAAATTCGAAAAGCAGAATGAACTGTAGTGCCTCCAATAGCTACCGCTGCTTTCCCTGTTGATGCACAGGCAACATATGCGTTTTTAAGCAAATTGTGTGCTTGACTAAAACGATTATAAGTCTCCATCAATATTTTCAGAGTAAACGTTTTACCACATCCTGCGGGGCCAGTGAAGAATATCTGCAAAGGCGTGTTCATACCGTCGAACGCATGCAAAATATCAATCAAATGTAAAATCAATTTTCTTTGATCTACATTTGTGGCCCTGACCATAGCACAATAATCCTGTTTGCTCATGACATTGGTACGTTTTTTGATGACAGCTGACAGAGCACCAGTAGGCAACTGTTCTATATCATCATCGTTGGGCTCCATAGTTATGGCCCGTACGTACTCATTGTGTTTATCGTTGGATTTTTGTTGATCATCACTTTCATTTTCTTCTGCAACACGAAGATATTCTTCGACGATCTGTTCCAACTTAATATCACAATCATATTCCTTTAACTTGTCGAATATGATAGTTTTATTTTGATCATACAAATCAATGAACTTGTTACGATCAAGAATATCACAAGCTTCATTTCGAAATGGTAGAAACAGAAGAACCATTTCACGCTTGTAATCGTTTAATTCAGACATTTTATATTTCAACCATCGCACTATGCGAGGTGCATTTCGCTTCTTATACGAATTCGTGTTACTGTTATCCTTCGTGTAACACGCTACGAAGTCAGCTAAACAAATGTCATCGAGATCTGCACGCTTTTCATATTTTTGTACTATGTTCAGCGTCCAAACATCGGTAGAATCATCATCAATTCCTTCCTCGTCCATTTGTTTAGTATGCTTTCTAGACTTTATACGTTCATGTGGCCACATGGTGGGTATAAATTGTACTTTCCTGCTGGCTTCTGACATTGGTTGACGTAGTAAGTACCAAGCAGCTTCTTGGGCACACATTTCTACTGAATTTAGCATTTTAATACTAACTTTTTTCAGTAATGAAGCATAATCTTGATCAGGGTATTCTTCTTGTAACTTAACTAATTCGAGATGTAAGTTACTAATACCTCTGTTCGTTTTATTAACATATTCAACAACATACGCAGCACATGAATATTCATCTAGAATAAATTGAAGATCCATGTTTGACAGTAATTTGTTTGCAACCCATTTATTATACGGGTTGGTCCAAAGTTCTTCCATGGAACGTTTCAAAAGAATTATAGGTCTTGGTGTGGAGGCACGAATTACATCCAAGTAGTCATCGTATGAACAATTACAATCGCAAAGGTATTCATCTAATGTCGCATAAATTTTTATATTCAAATTTTCGCGCATTTCTTCGCCTTTTTTCATCAACCGATTACGACGGGAGTCATTCGATGGCATTGGCAAAATAATTCTAGTTTGATCCATGGGCCAATATGGGATATTAAACCGACATCGCTTTTCGTTCCGTTTGTAACAGGTAAATGTATGCTTATGTACCTGATTACTGTTAGAATTGATGGAACAAAGTCTATTAATAAGTTCAATTGTAGCGGGCATGTCCTCTGAAATTGTTTCTTTAGGATCATTGTTTAACCACAGCAAAATGTGTGCATGTGGACTGCCACGATGCTGAAACTCTATTCTTTTGAAATAATCGACCACATAATATTCGCCAAAGGGACTAAATCTTGACGAAGATAATATGTTGAGCAAGGTATCCACGAGTTTATTGAAATAAATGCAACAAGTGACTGGATCCTCACTAACGAGTGTAGCTCGCTGCAAAGCAGTCAGTTGATCTACTGGGTTTGCTAAATTATCGATATGTTCATCAGAAAGTCTATATAAAATTTTTGACAATTCGGGCCATCGAGTTTCATTGGCACTCAAAGTCATGAATATTGTTGGTCTTCCAAGTTGTCTAATCATAGCGAAAACATCATGCTTACGTTGTTGCCAATATTGAACTGAATTTGGGAAAGATTTGAGAAACGATAAATTACGCTCAATGCAAGTCTCCAAGAACTCTCGGTTCTTTAACATTTCGCGAGTTATATTCGCAGTTCCCATACACTTAAAAGTGCTGTGCAAACCTTCTGAAACACGAAGTCGCATTATTTTTGCTGCCATATACAACAGGTGTTTCGGTTTGGCACCTCGCCTATCCTGGCGCCTGAGCTCACTTGTAGGCATCATAATTAGTGTAACATGAACATCAGTTCTATAAGTGCGTGGATGCCCGAAATAAATATCTGGAAATGAGAGTTCTTCCGCAAATTCGTCATATATTATTGACAGAGGAATTCTATTCTGAGCGGGCGCAATTTCCAAACACTGGTCTTCATTCCAAAGGAGCGTTTGTTGTTGTCCAATTAAAAGCTCAAAATCACTCTCAGAATCAATACATTCCAGCTCGTTGTCAGGATCAAGTAATGTTGACGATGAGTGGTCAAACTGGTTTAGTTGATCTTGATTGATGACTATATTATAACGACGGTATAATGGAGTATCAACAAGGTACATAAGCCACTTTTTCACAGTAGCTTTTTTAACGAATCCATTCAAATAGGATGATTTGTGAATCGAATGCTTCTTAATGCTAACATTGAATGAATAATCATCATCAATGTTTCTAGGAAGCACGCGAACCATCTCAGAAACATCTACTGGTACATTAATAATTTGTCCCATAATTGAAAGACTACCTGCAGCATGACGCAAACGGCGAATCTGCATAAAAGGTATTCTTGGTGAGATGAGTCTCTTACTTATGGGATCAAGTGGAGGTAGACCTAGCGGACGATTGGGATATACAAAACCATTCGTTTTTGCTAGCTTAGGTACAACCCCACATCTCAAACTGCTTCGGCATGTTTGACATGCTCTAAAGTTATCTGTGGATTCAAAAGAAGCTAATGTAATAAGCAAATTTTCCTCTTCTCTGTTAATCGTTTTCAAATCATTTTGAAACCATAATCGATCGCAAACGCTACACACTACACCAAACTCATTATCAGTAAACCGCTTTTTGAACTCGCGATCAGCCCTTTCATAAACACACATCATATCTATAAAGAAATAAAAAACCATTCATACATTTCATTCTCGGCAGATAGTAATGAAATGCAAAACTATATATTCTAAGCGTAAAACAATTCATTTTTAATATACTAATATAGGCTGGGTACAACAAATTTGTGAAGTAATTTCATTGAAAACTTTCAAGTACGAAGATTTCATTAAGAGACAATTGCAATGGTCCGTTTTGAAATGTGTACTTCTGTTATGCAATTATAATTTTGATAATAATGATAATAAAATAATAATAATAATAATAAATAATAAAATAATAATAATAATTATTATAATAATAAAATCATACTAATCGTAATGAACAAATGACTAAATGACATTAAAAGTTTTGAAGTAATAAAATCAATCATATGAAATTATTCAGCGCGCATAAGATTATTTGAAAATATCAAGAACCGTTATTCTGCTATCCGTAATATTATCACTAGAACTTCGAACGAATTTTATTGATATTTCTAATAACGCTGTCGAAATCCAGGGTAGCTTGGATCTGATCGGAAAATCAATACGTCACTATTCAGAATAAGTGATAATAACATACCTGATCGGATTCCATTCGAGTGCTCATCTTGTACTCCACTCGGTTGCGAACTCAACGAACCACCTCCATCACTCGGCTCTGCTACTGTCTGCTCAACGCGTCTCAACAGCCGACTCGGCTCTCCTTCTGCGAGTTCTGTTGAAGCCTCCTGCTTCTTCCGCTTGCGGTAGCAAGCTTTGTATTTCGCCTGGAGATGCCTCGATCGCGCCATAATCGATACGTTGACAACGACAGCCAAATTCGAAATGAATGGCTTCCGAGTCGGTGCTATGCATTTTATATAGCAAATCAAAAGGAAGTTCTACAAACTGCAACTAATTTAAAAATGGACTGTATAGAGTACAGAAAAGTAAAATTTCGCTTAATTCTTTGGGAGTATTATTATGGTTCTAAAAAGAACCGATTTGAAGAATTCTGAAATTAATAACTGGATCTGAGTTCAAGAATTAAATTTCGAACATAGAACAGACTCAGAACTCAGTTGGGTTTTAGTTCTAGAACTACAATCATTTTCCAGAATCCAGTTCAGCACGCAGACTCTGAATTCTAAACTCATATTCCGGAACTAAGCTCTGAAATTTGAAGACGATTTTTCGCCATGAATAAAAAATGGGTTGTATAGAGGTACAGTAAAGTAAATTCCGCATAATTATTTAGGAGTATTATTATGGTTTTAAGAACAACCGAATAGAAGTCTGGAATAGAGAACTGGACCCTGAGTTCAAGACCTAAATTTAGATCCAATAACACTCAGAATCCAGTTTCAGTCGCTGCTGGTTCTCGCCTTGGTGGCCAGCAAGCGAATGAGAGATGCGACCTGAGCGTTTGAGGTTTTTATTAACCACGCAGAAGGTGCATTCTCTCTCGCTGCTGGTTAACTCTCGATGCTGCTGCTGGCTGGTCCTCTCGCCTCGATGGCCAGCAAGCGAATGAGAGATGCGACCTGAGCGTTTGAGGTTTTTATTAACCACGCAGAAGGTGCATTCTATCTCGCTGCTGGTGGAAAGTTTAACTCCCGCTGCTGCTGCTGGCTGGTCCTCGCGCCTCGATGGCCAGCAAGCGAATGAGAGATGCGACCTGAGCGTTTGAGGTTTTTATTAACCACGCAGAAGGTGCATTCTCTCTCGCTGCTGCTGCTGGTTAAGATCCTCTCGCCTCGATGGCCAGCAAGCGAATGAGAGATGCGATCTGAGCGTTTGAGGTTTTTATTAACCACGCAGAAGGTGCATTCTCTCTCGCTGCTGCTGCTGGTTAAGGTCCTCTCGCCTCGATGGCCAGCAAGCGAATGAGATATGCGACCTGAGCGTTTGAGGTTTTTATTAACCACGCAGAAGCTGCATTCTCCGTCGCTGCTGGTTAACTCTCACTGCAGCTGCTGGCTGGTCCTCTCGCCTCGATGGCCAGCAAGCGAATGAGAGATGCGACCTGAGCGTTTGAGGTTTTTATTAACCACGCAGAAGGTGCATTCTCTCTCGCTGCTGGTGGAAAGTTTAACTCCCGCTGCTGCTGCTGCTGCTGGCTGGTCCTCGCGCCTCGATGGCCAGCAAGCGAATGAGAGATGCGACTTTTTTTTTTTTTTTTTTTGCATAAATATCTGTTTATTAATCTTATTTTTGTGTATTACATCAACATTTTACAGTACAAGTGTTTTGACCCTTTGGCCTTTCATCTTTGTTGTTCATACGATTCGTTATTAATAATAGGTGTTTTAGTTACTCTTGTTTTACATACTAATGTTTAATCATAATATTTATTTTAATTATTAATAAAGTATCTACCTACTTATAACTATCCCTAACCTAATACGTACAAATTTTGAATTATTTGTATTTCAGAGATTGAGCACCTCTCTTCAAATTTCGTGCAGTATTGTTCGAATTTTTGTTCTAGTATATCCAGGGAAGCCATCTCATGTACTTCACTAGTCCTTGTCCAAGGGGGTAGATTTAGAATCATCTTTAAGATCTTACTTTGAATGCGCTGAAGCCTAAGTTTGTGTGTTCGTGCACAGCCCCGCCAAACAGGGACTGCGTATTCAATTGCGGGGTAGATGATTTGTTTATAGACAGCCATCTGATTCTTCAGGCAAAGTTTAGATGTTCTACAAATCAGCGGATACAGAGACCTAATGAGTATGCTGCATTTTTGAACGATTTTGTCAACATGTGACCTGAATATCAGATGTCTGTCAAAGGTGAGTCCTAGATAGATAACTTCGTCGGACCACTGGATGACCTCATCACCGAATCGTATTCGGCATTCGTCTGATGGAACAAGTTTTGGAGATCTTGAATGTGGAAACAAGATGACCTGAGTTTTTGTTGCATTGATCACAATTTTCCAGCTTGTAAAATATTCAGTTAGAGCGTCCAGACCTGTCTGTAGTTTATTCTTCAGAGCATTAATGACACGACCTTTGTAAAGAATGGCAGTATCATCAGCAAATTGTGACAGAACACCACCACCCGGAAGAGGTGGGATGTCTGATGTAAAAATGTTGTATAGGATGGGACCTAGGATACTTCCTTGGGGTACACCAGCAGGAATAGTAAATCTTTCTGAAAGTGTATTATTCAGATTATGGAATGCTCTATCTGCAAGATAATTTTTGATAATTTTAATAAGATACATGGGAAAATTATACCTATGCAATTTAAACACCAGGCCATCGTGCCACACATTATCGAATGCCTTTTCAATATCCAATATTGCCATGGCAGTCGTTTTGGACACTGATTTGTTTTGCTGGATGACGTTGTTAACCCTTGTGAGTTGGTGGATGGTGGATCTTCCTTTCCGGAACCCAAACTGTTCTTCCAGAAATATATCCTGTTCATCTGCGAAAGCAAGAATTCGCCTCTGTATTGACTTTTCAAACAGCTTGGATAGTGCAGAGAGTAAGCTGATGGGCCGATAGCTCTTGGAAAGGGAAGGATCTTTCCCCGGTTTCAATACTGGGATAACTTTAGCTAACTTCCACTTTGAAGGGAAGTAACCAAGCTCCCAGCACCTGTTGAAAATTTTAGCTAAGAAGACAAATGAGCGAATACTCAAATGTTTCAGCTCAATGTTGAATGTGTTGTCGAAACCGGGGGCCTTCATATTTTTGGATTTTTTCACAATAGCCATCAGCTCATTCGCAGTGACTCTACTTTCCTCAGGAACTAAGCTGTCTGATTGGTCAACCTCAGCTACTCTATCTGCAACGGCTCTTTCATGTGGACTAACAATGTTGAGTCCTAAATTGTGAGAACACACAAACTGCTGGCCTAGCGCATTTGCCTTCTCTACTGGTGTGATTAAAGGTATTCCTTCAGCTGCGTCCTGGGGTGGCAGCAAAGGAGGAATAGGCTTCGGTTTTTTCTTAAGCACCTTCGTTAAGGACCAGAAGGGCTTTGAATGTGGGAGAATTTCTCGAAGCTTTTGCTGGAAGTTCCTGTTGCGAAGCTCAGATATCCTTTCCTGGATTATCCTAGTTAAGTTGTTATAAGAAGTCTTCCTATCTAGGATGCCAGTTCGTTGATACTGCCTCCGGTAGATATTTCGAAGTCGGATGAGTTTCTTGGTGACACTGTCGATTTGAAGAGAGGAACTCGGCATATGTTGTACTGGAACCGTCCTATCACGAGCGACTGTGATTGAATGCTGGAAGGAAGATAGGGCCGCATCGATTTCCATCGGGGAATCTAGTGGAACATTGATATTAATAAGTTGGTCGGCGATTTGTTGAAATTGGACCCAATCGGTGCGATAATAGTTCCTCCGTGGTTGAATAGGCACTGTTTCTGGTGAAGATCCCAACGTCAATATTACTGGAAAGTGGTCAGAAGAGAGCTCGTAGAAGACAACCGGAGAGCTGTCTATGGCGATGTTGCTGATGAATATATCCAAAATGGAATGAACTCCCGATCTGGAAAGTCGCGTTGGTTGATCCGGAGCGAGGATGTTGTATTGTCCAGCTTCGTAATCTTCGGCAAGTACGAATCCGTTTCAATTCTGTCTTCTGTTTCCCCACAGCTCATGCCGTGCGTTCAGGTCCCCAGCAATGATGAATTTGTTCTGTCGTCGAGTGAGCATAGCCAGATCTCGCTTCAATGATGCACACGTACCATCTCGAAGATTGGTTTGTTTGGGGCAGTACGCTGCAATGATGATGATGGGTCCCATCGTCGTTGTAATCTCAATTCCGATGGCTTCTATTAGTTGCAATTTAAAGGCTGACAGAAGCCTGTGCTGAATGGATCGTTTAACGGCAATGGCAACTCACCCTCCTCTGGTAGTTGTCCTGTCGAGCCTGTGAATCCTGTAATTGGAAATTAAAATAGAAATTTCAGGTTTAAGATGAGTTTCAGTTAAAATAGCAATATCGGCATTCTTCTCTTGAAGAAAGTCGGACAATTCAGCAGTTTTGCTCCTGAGTGAGCAAGCATTCCAATTTACTATAACCAATTCATTATTTGCATATTCGATGATGAATTTGCCTAAGGCGTTGATTTGATCTAACCGCGTTCTGCAGTTCCGAAGTTTTGTTGTCATTGTTTCAAAAATGACGATCAGTTGTTCAGCAGAGAATAAATCACTAGAGTCATCCTTTGCTTGTGGTTGATTATTGCCCCATCCAGGAGGAATTTTTGAAGAAGATTCTTTTTGTGATCCAGCGGTTGAATCTTTTGGGTTGCTGCGAGGAAGTGGCGGCAAATTCGGAATATCCCTCTTCGGTGGGAGCCGTGGGAAATTAATTTCATCCTTCTGTGGAACATTCTTGCGCGTTGATTGTTTACGGGACGCCTGTTGTCGAATTTTTGTGAACTCAGCACGTTTGGGACACGATTTGCTAGTAGATGGATGGTCGCCATCACAGTTCACACATTTTACAGCGATGTCATCTAGTAGGCAATCGTTGGTATTGTGTGGTTCGGCACATTTCCCGCACCGACTTTTCATGTGGCAATTCCTCGCTCCATGGCCGTAGTTCAAACAGTTCGTGCACTGTGTGACATCCCGATGTACCGGTTTATACTTTTGCCATTCGATGATTATGTGAAATAACGATTTAATCGTTTTCAGTTGACTCATGGTGATGGTGCCCTTCTCCAGATGAATCAGGTACAGTTGATCTCTAAACTTTTTGTCCGTATTATGTCGTTTCATTTTGAACACCTTCATAGGCTTTAGTCCAGCCTCCGACAGTGCCTGCTTTAGTTCGGCTTCCATCATATCGGGTAGTCCTCGAAGTACAACCTTCATAGGTTTGTTGGCGGCAATATCGTGTGTGAAGTATTCCGCTTTTGTCTGCTTCAGATAACATTCCACTCCTTTGTAGTGATTCAAAACCGGAACAGTTATTTTGTAGCCTTCAGTACATAAACGGATTGTTGCCTGTAGTCCTTTGCTGATCAGTGTGTTGAAATCCGAGCGTAGAGTTGGTGGGAAGCCCTTCAGGTAGAAAGGCGGCATTTTTTCCTTCTTCTGCAGTTCCTCTTCGACATCAACTGGCAGATCAGCATATTGGTTTTTACTCAGCAAACGGTCGTTTACCTGTACATCACTTGGCTTCAGACGCTTAGCATCCTTTGGATCCTTCTCGGATCTATGGCGGTTTTTACCCATAGCTTGGGTAGGTAGACAACTGCGAATAAAAAATAAAACAAAATCGAAATTAGTCGTAGTAGGTTATTCGTCTATCCACATCGAGTGTTAGATGACGAAATAGAGATGCGACCTAAGCGTTTGAGGTTTTTATTAACCACGCAGAAGGTGCATTCTCTCTCGCTGCTGGTGGAAAGTTTAACTCCTGCTGCTGCTGCTGGCTTGTCCTCGCGCCTCGATGGCCAGCAAGCGAATGAGAGATGCGACCTGAGCGTTTGAGGTTTTTATTAACCACGCAGAAGGTGCATTCTCTCTCGCTGCTGCTGCTGGTTAAGGTCCTCTCGCCTCGATGGCCAGCAAGCGAATGAGAAATGCGACCTGAGCGTTTGAGGTTTTTATTAACCACGCAGAAGGTGCATTCTCTCTCGCTGCTGGTTGATGATTCCACTCCCACGACGTCTGCTTCCATCGAACGCACAAGAAGAAATGATCGATTTTCGCATTTTTTTTTGTATAAATATCTGTTTATTAATCTTATTTTTGTGTATTACATCAACATTTTACAGTACAAGTGTTTTGACCCTTTGGCCTTTCATCTTGTTGTTCATACGATTCGTTATTATTATTAGGTGTTTTAGTTACTCTTGTTTTACATACTAATGTTTAATCATAATATTTATTTTAATTATTAATAAAATATCTACCTACTTATAACTATCCTTAACCTAATACGTACAAATTTTGAATTATTTGTATTTCAGAGATTGAGCACCTCTCTTCAAATTTCGTGCAGTATTGTTCGAATTTTTGTTCTAGTATATCCAGTGAGGCAATCTCATGTACTCCACTAGTCCTTGTCCAAGGCGGTAGATTTAGAATCATCTTTAAGATCTTACTTTGAATGCGTTGAAGCCTAAGTTTGTGTGTTCGTGCACAACCCCGCCAAACAGGGACTGCGTATTCAATTGTGGGGTAGATGATTTATTTATAGACAGCCATCTGATTCTTCAGGCATAGTTTAGATGTTCTACAAATCAGCGGATACAGAGACCTAATGAGTATGCTGCATTTTTGAACGATTTTGTCAACATGTGACCTGAATATTAGATGTCTGTCAAAGGTGAGTCCTAGATAGATAACTTCATCGGACCATTGAATGACCTCATCACCGAATCGTATTCTGCATTCGTCTGATGGAACAAGTTTTGGAGATCTTGAATGTGGAAACAAGATGACCTGAGTTTTTGCTGCATTGATCACAATTTTCCAGCTTGTAAAATATTCCGTTAAAGCGTCCAGACCTGTCTGTAGTTTATTTTTCAGAGCATTAATGACACGACCTTTGTAAAGAATGGCAGTATCATCAGCAAATTGTGACAGAACACCACCACCTGGAAGAGGTGGGATGTCTGATGTGAAAATGTTGTATAGAATGGGGCCTAGGATACTTCCCTGGGGTACACCAGCAGGAATAGTAAATCTTTCTGAAAGTGCATTATTCAGATTATGGAATGCTCTATCTGCAAGATAATTTTTGATAATTTTAATAAGATACATGGGAAAATTATACCGATGCAGTTTGAACACCAGTCCATCGTGCCACACATTATCGAATGCCTTTTCAATATCCAATATTGCCATGGCAGTCGTTTTGGACACTGATTTATTTTGCTGGATGACGTTGTTAACCCTTGTGAGCTGGTGGATGGTGGATCTTCCTTTCCGGAACCCAAACTGTTCTTCCAGAAATATATCCTGTTCATCTGCAAAAGCAAGTATTCGCCTTTGTATTGACTTTTCAAACAGCTTGGATAGGGCAGAGAGTAAGCTGATGGGCCGATAGCTCTTGGAAAAGGAAGGATCTTTCCCCGGTTTCAAAACTGGGATAACTTTAGCTAACTTCCACATTGAAGGGAAGTAACCAAGCTCCCAGTACCTGTTAAAAAGTTTAGCTAAGAAGATAAATGAGCGAATACTCAAATGTTTCAGCTCAATGTTGAATGTGTTGTCGAAACCGGGGGCCTTCATATTTTTGGATTTTTTCACAAAAGCCATCAGCTCATTCGCAGTGACTCTACTTTCCTCAGGAACCAAGCTGTCTGATTGGTCAACCTCAGCTACGCTATCAGCAACGGCTCTTTCATATGGACTAACAATGTTGAGTCCTAAATTGTGAGAACACACAAACTGCTGGCCTAGCGCATTTGCCTTCTCTACTGGTGTGATTAAAGGTATTCCTTCAGCTGCGTCCTGGGGTGACATCAGAGGAGGAATAGGCTTCGGTTTTTTCTTAAGCACCTTCGTTAAGGACCAGAAGGGCTTTGAATGTGGGAGAATTTCTCGAAGCTTTTGCTGGAAGTTCCTGTTGCGAAGCTCAGATATCCTTTCCTGGATTATCCTAGTTAAGTTGTTATAAGTAGTCTTCCTATCTAGGATGCAAGTTCGTTGATACTGCCTCCGGTAGATATTCCGAAGTCGGATGAGTTTCTTTGTGACACTGTCGATTTGAAGAGAGGAACTCGGCATATGTTGTACTGGAACCGTCCTATCACGAGCGACTGTGATTGAATGCTGGAAGGAAGATAGGGCCGCATCGATTTCCATCGGGGAATCTAGTGGAACATTGATATTAATAAGTTGGTCGGCGATTTGTTGAAATTGGACCCAATCGGTGCGATAATAGTTCCTCCGTGGTTGAATAGGCACTGTTTCTGGTGAAGATCCCAACGTCAATATTACTGGAAAGTGGTCAGAAGAGAGCTCGTAGAAGACAACCGGAGAGCTGTCTATGGCGATGTTGCTGATGAATATATCCAAAATGGAATGAACTCCCGATCTGGAAAGTCGCGTTGGTTGATCCGGAGCGAAGATGTTGTATTGTCCAGCTTCGTAATCTTCGGCAAGTACGAATCCGTTTCGATTCTGTCTTCTGTTTCCCCACAGCTCATGCCGTGCGTTCAGGTCCCCAGCAATGATGAATTTGTTCTGTCGTCGAGTGAGCATAGCCAGATCTCGCTTCAATGATGCACACGTACCATCTCGAAGATTGGTTTGTTTGGGGCAGTACGCTGCAATGATGATGATAAGTCCCATCGTCGTTGTAATCTCAATTCCGATGGCTTCTATGAGTTGCAATTTAAAGGCTGACAGAAGCCTGTGCTGAATGGATCGTTTAATGGCAATGGCAACTCCCCCTCCTCTGGTAGTTGCCCTGTCGAGCCTGTGAATCCTGTAATTGGAAATAAAAATAGAAATTTCAGGTTTAAGATGAGTTTCAGTTAAAATAGCAATATCGGCATTCTTCTCTTGAAGAAAGTCGGACAATTCAGCAGTTTTGCTCCTGAGTGAGCAAGCATTCCAATTTACTATAACCAACTCATTATATTGCATATTCGATGATGAATTTGCCTAAGGCGTTGATTTGATCTAACCGCGTTCTGCAGTTTCGTAGTTTTGTTGTCATTGTTTCAAAAATGACGATCAGTTGTTCAGCAGAAAATAAATCACCAGAGTCATCCTTTGCTTGTGGTTGATTATTGCGCCATCCAGGAGGGATTTTTGAGGAAGATTCTTTTTGTGATCCAGCGGCTGAATCTTTTGGATTGCTGCGAGGAAGTGGCGGCAAATTCGGAATATCCCTCTTCGGTGGAAGCCGTGGGAAATTAACTTCATCCTTCTGTGGAACATTCTTGCGCGTTGATTGTTTGCGGGACGCCTGTTGTCGAATTTTTGTGAACTCAGCACGTTTGGGACACGATTTGCTAGTAGATGGATGGTCGCCATCACAGTTCACACATTTTACAGCGATGTCATCTAGTAGGCAATCGTTGGTATTGTGTGGTTCGGCACATTTCCCGCACCGACTTTTCATGTGGCAATTCCTCGCTCCATGGCCGTAGTTCAAACAGTTCGTGCACTGTGTGACATCCCGATGTACCGGTTTATACTTTTGCCATTCGATGATTATGTGAAATAACGATTTAATCGTTTTCAGTTGACTCATGGTGATGGAGCCCTTCTCCAGATGAATCAGGTACAGTTGATCTCTAAACTTTTTGTCCGTATTATGGCGCTTCATTTTAAATACCATCAAAGGCTTTAGTCCAGCCTCCGACAGTGCCTGCTTTAGTTCGGCTTCCATCATGTCGGGTAGTCCACGAAGTACAACCTTCATAGGTTTGTTGACGGCAATATCGTGTGTGAAGTATTCCGTATGTCTGCTTCAGATAGCATTCCACTCCTTTGTAGTGGTTCAAAGCCGGAACAGTTATTTTGTAGCCTTCAGTACATAAACGGATTGTTGCCTGTAGTCCTTTGCTGATCAGTGTGTTGAAATCCGAGCGTAGAGTTGGTGGGAAGCCCTTCAGGTAGAAAGGCGGCATTTTTTCCTTCTTCTGCAGTTCCTCTTCGACATCTACTGGCAGATCAGCATATTGGTTTTTACTCAGCAAACGGTCGTTTACCTGTACATCACTTGGCTTCAGACGCTTAGCATCCTTTGGATCCTTCTCGGATCTATGGCGGTTTTTACCCATAGCTTGGGTAGGTAGACAACTGCGAATAAAAAATAAAGCAAAATCGAAATTAGTCGTAGTAGGTTATTCAGTTGAAGATATGTCCTTGCGCGAAAAACCCAAGCGAAAGTAAAAAGTTTTCCGCGTTGTTTTCAAATTTTAAGAAAACTTAATTTTTGAGTTGTTTGTGGTTATCGCACACTGTTCAAAATATTATCCTGAATTCCTGATCATATTTTTGATGAAATGGTGAAAGAATTATGTTGCTACCATTAATACAAGTCGAGATATTCGCGATTAAGTTCAGCCCATTCTTCCATATGGCTAATTTTGAAAAGGCGCCCCATAGTAAAGTAAGTCGTATTCACGACAAAATACAGATTAATCTGTATACGTGGCGACCTAGTTTCGCACGGCATATTTCCAAACGACACCCATACTAGTATAAAGATATGTTCTACATCATTACTTTCATTTTGATAAATTTGATGCTTTTGGTACGAAAGAGATAATTCAATTAATTCTTTATGATGATCTGTAGCACTGAAAGGTGCTTTGAGTTGTCACGACCAACAGGATCTGCACTAAGATCCGAGATGGTTCTTTGCGTGTACACTGATGACTTTAGCTGGCAGGCTTCTGGTGTGGTTTTGTTGTGTGACCGCGGCCCGGCTGCGACTATTTTGTTCTCTTCCTCAGAACGCGTTTCGATTGACTGGTGATGAAATGGATCAAATCAGACAGGTTTTTCATAGATAACTGAGCTATGAGCTCTCAAAATATGAGAAAGGCAAACAAGCGTCATGTGTTTTCCACTTTGATACTCGTTGATACCAAACAGTTAAGAAAAGTTTAATTTTGAATTATTTGAGATTATGTCACACAACTGAAAATTTTATCATAAGATTGTGATCATATTTCCGATGGCATGTAGCAAAAATTATGTTGAAATGTTAGATGCAACAAGAGATATTCACGATCAAAAACTTATCACTCTCTCAGTAAATTTTGAAAAGGCGCCGCATAGTAAAGTAAGTCACGACAAAATATCTCACAAATTGACCTCACGATACTCTAATATTACGCGTATTGATAAAGTACGCCCAGGGAAGCTTAGGGTCTTGTTAACCAGCTCAAAGCAGGCTATCGAGATCGTTCAAAGTGATCTTTTGTGCTTTTCTACGTGCCAGTACGCGAGGTAGAAATTGACGGCGTGGTCACAGATGCGAGTCTGACATGTAAAGATCTTCTTGAGTACGGGGTTGGCGAATTCAACCCCCTACTCAAGAATGTAAAAATACTGGATTGTAAACGTTTACATTCAGTGTTTGTCGCCGGGGATGGAACAAAGTCTTATTCTTAATCAGATTCTTATCGAGTGACCCTCGCCGGCTCAGCTTTGCCCAACTACGTTCTCTTGGACCGGGTACGTCTGCCTGTTCGTCTGTTTGTACCGCGGGTCTGAACTCTAGTAATTGTAAACAATTGGGACATACAGCCTTTCGTTGTGGCAATAAACCTCGTTGTTGAAAAATGTTTCTACTGTAGAGAGGGCCCGCATTACCTCTCGATATGCCCCGCGTACTAATTGCAAGGGGATAAATTGAAACAATCTCTCCAAGCACGCTCCAGGTGTTCTTTCGCAACATTCGCTACACATCTACACTTGCTTGTCAACAGACGAGTATGAATCTTACGATCCTCTCGAAGATCCATCTTCGGCTGTCCCTCAGAAAGGGGAGAAATATTTCTTCTCACAAGCTCACAAGCAGTAATGGTTCGAAGATATCTTCTGAGGGCCCTCCAAAAGTAATATCAATGGGCTGGTAAAATAAAGAAACCAAAGCAAACAGCTTCTGATCTTGATGAACTTTTATCTAAAAAAGTTTCTCTGGCACATCCTGAGACATCAAAACCCCTAAGCGTCTCAGGGAATCTACCAAATGCTGGTTTTATAAAATTCTCTGATATAGTGGACTGGATTTTCAAAACATTCAATTTTAACGACTCCTTGAAAAATACTTTGATGACTTTTATACCAATAGATAAAACATTTTTGAAGCAGTTGACTGCAAAATGGCCCCACCTTTCAACTATTGCATTATTCGATAGATAATTTTCAGAACGAGGTCACGTATTTGATCAATGTTCTACTTATGGAATTGCAGATGTATCATTCCCAAAATAAATTCTTTCAAAATTCTAATTAACAATTTTCATTGTGACGCATTGGCTTTGTACACACGGAAAGACTGAAATCAGCATTTTTGCAAAAAAATTAGTTAATTTTCTGATTTTAGTTAGTTAGTTTTTGAGACAACTAAAAAAATCTTACTTCTGCTAATTTAGATTTTTTAATTCTAATTCCCTTAATAATAATAATAAAATATTTGTTGAAATGGCTATTTTCTTAGTTAAATTCACCAATTAAACGTGCTGTCATTTCTTAGCTAAGGCACACTTAATTTCCATTCAACAAATTTTTAGTTGAATTAGAGAAATAAAACGTTGTTTTCAACCAACATAAATAGCTGAATTGGTTTCTGCAATTTGCAGCTATATGGCGCTCTGCCACCGAAAAAACGTTAACACCGTAATGACTACTAGCCACTAGATGGCACACTACTATCGAAAAAAATTTCAGTCGCGGTGGTCTTTTCTTTATTGGCAGGTATAAATACGATGTTGTAATGGAGAAAAAGACATAAACAAAACATCAACTTCTTTTTGAAAATTTTTCTTCTAAGTCGCTGTTTTCTTCATTCGACTTCGCGAAATCGACTCTCTCACTGAATCTTTAAGCACTCGGAAAACATAAACCGAATACATATACAATTTGAGCGCAACATTCGAGACTCACTTCACTGTTCCGCGTAAAAACATTATTACGCACAATCGCTTCAAATGCGCACAAATTCTGAATAAATACACTTTCCACTAAGAGTTTACGTCATTTTTACATATCGGTTTAGAAATTTATATATGGATATATCGTAACACATTCGAAAAACATCTTAACAATTTGCAAGCAGTTTCAACAAGACTGTCCTTTTTAGCCTTTTAATGGATTGTTTTGCTTTGACACTTCTCACGAGTTTTTGGCTAATAAACTTGTTAATAAGACCAATTTCATTTTTGTTTTTTTTTGTGCTGTCCTTCAGTAATGATGGTGATAGATAAATAGAAAAAAAATTCTGATTCTAATAACAAAATTAGTTATCAATGAGAATTTCGTGTTGGATTGAAATATTGCTGGTTTGTGTCCAGGTATTCGCCAACTAAACACATTCTCTAAAAATAAAAGTTTTTTTCAGCAGAGTAAATTCTCAATTTTAACTAATTTCATAGTTATTTTGGAAATTTTGTTGCTAAAATCAACTATTTCAAAAACAGTAATACAAATTAAACGCAGAGCTAATTTCGGTTGTTCCGTGCATGGTTAGCTTCTGAAGTATCCCTCAACTTACACGATTTTAACATTATCCGCTGGAATCGAGAAACCCCTTACGGAGGGTTACTTTTAGGGATTAAAAAGTGCTATTCCTTCTATCACATTAAACCTCCCCTCGATACCAGGTATTGGAATTGTCGCATGTCAAGTCACAATGATAGGCACTCTTTCCCGCACTAACGTTGGTTTTAGGAGACTTTAACTCGCATGGAACGGGATGGAGCTGTCTTCATGATGATAACAGATCAACTCTGATCTACGACCTTTGCGATAACTTCAATATGATAATTTTAAATACAGGAGAAATGGCACGTGTTCCGGCACCACCAGCGAGACCAAGTGCACTGGATCTTTCCATTTGTTCGACATCGCTACGATTGGATTGCACGTGGAAGGTAATCCCTGATCCCCACGGTAGCGATCATTTGCCGATCGTAATTTCAATCGGCAGCAGCTCAGTCAATGTTCCGTATGACCTCATACGAAATATTGATTGGAAAAGCTACTCGATATCTGAGAAACTAGAAGCAACGCGAGAGCTACCTCTGGAGAAATAGTAAACATTTCTGACTGGCTTGATTGTCGATACTGCGATTAAACCTCAAACGATGCGAGTACCCGACGTGAAAAATAAAATTTGTCCTACCAATTCGTGGTGGTACAAAGAGTGCTCAGAATTAAAAGCTGAAAAAACTACAGCCTTCATAATCGCCCTTATTCTGAATAACGACGTATTGGTTTTTCGATCGAATATGGTTCGGTCGAATCCTAGCTCCCTTTGATTTTGCTAGCGTTATAAGGAATATGAAATACGATCGAAAAAACGATACGTTGTTATTCAGAATAAGGGTGAATATTTAGAAAAAATGGAACACCAGATAACTATCGAAAATACGCGTCATTAGACTCTAAAATGAAAAGCCGTATTAAATCCAAGAAATACGGATATTGTCGTCGATTCAGGCCCGTGCGTGCCGGAATCATTCAAGGGAGGGGGGGGGGGTTTCAAGGGAGGGTTCAAGGGGGAATCAAATGAAGGGGGGAGATTCAAGGGGGTGGGAGTCGAGGGAGGTAGGGGGGTTCAAAAGGTGGGAAAGGTGCAAAAATTTAAAGGAAAATTAAGTTATTTGTACTTTTATATAAAAGTATTCTATTATTCATGGAACGTACTGTTGAAAAATCTTACATAGGGGGGGGGGGGGGGGGGTGTTAAAACCACCCCTGCACACGGGCCTGCGTCGATTTGTGAATGAATTATCGAGAGAAACATCAATGACCACTCTTTGGAACACGAATGCGGCGTAACCAAAACAACACAAACGAAAGCGAGGAATATTCCAACCGCTGGATATTCGATTTTGCTAAAAAGGTAAATAAAAACAGATGCTGCATAATGGTCGCATGAGAAACACGACGCAACAAGTCGTATTATGATAGTGACAATGGAGTCAAAATAATGTTACGAATTGACTTCTCATTACAATAAGTTACAATAAGTTCCAACATAACTTTTCGGTAATCTAATTCTTACGACGTGCTCACATTCACTGTTTTTTTGTCGCCAACTGGTCACCGTAACAAAATGTGACAATGAAAAAGTGACACACTACAAGACAAAGTTTAGTAATGATTTCATATCGGTTACCGTATTCGTTGTGATGCAACAAAGAAATACAATTACAGTGTCGGTTGAAGGTTTCCATACATTTTCCCGAACAATAATATTAAATCAATAAGTAGAAAAATCCTTCAGTTTCAAAACATTGGCTATAATAGTTGGATCGGCACCAATACGCAAATTTTTCGCCGGTACATGTGCGAAGCAAACTTGTTTCGTTTTGGGAAGTACATTCTCTCTACCAGAGAGAATATTTCTACAGTTTGTCACGGCAGTGTATGCATGGAAAAACTTATGCAATTGGCTACCATTATGACCAGGGAATGAAATATTCATTAAATTTGAATAAAAAATGCAATTTTTAATTGTTGCGATTGGTCAACTGTTTTAACTTTGGTGTATGAAAAACTAATATTAATCACAAAAAAGTTCTATCTGACCACATTTCGACATTTTAGCTATAAATTTAATGCGACGGGTATAAAAAATTATTAATGTTTTGTATGTCGATGTTCCGAAACCGAAATATTGAAAGCGTGCACGTTTTCAAAAGGTACAATGATCAACTTCACCATAAACATTGAATAGCACTTAGATTTTCAGTTGATATAGTGAGTTTAAAATGGATTGAATTCTATATTTTAACTCTGATTATTGGATGTCAATTTTTGGTCGTAAATGTTGAATGGGAAAAACATCAACAAATTGTAACCTGACATGAGCTTATATTTTCTATTTCATTGTGACTGATGTGCGTGCTGAATCAAATCAAATATTTTTTACTGAGAAGTTGTTTGGCAACCCTTGGTGAGTCGCACAAGCTCCGCCTCTTACGATTTTCAGGTTATGTGTGGGATGCATAAGTGTGTACCATCATTCCTGTATTACCAACAGTGTACAAGGTGCTGAACTGTAAGGCAACATGAACCGAATGCCCTAACTGACGGCGTCGCGTCTCAACCGTGGCTACCAACATGAAAAGAACTGAGGCCAGCACATATTGCCCGCGCCAGCGCAGTTCCCTCCGAGACTACACGAGAGTCAGGTAAGCCACGTCGTGCTTGAAACGGCATCAAGTCGAAGGTGCTTGCTATTGGCAAGAAACATAAAGTTCACATTGGCGATCCTGCCGGACTACAGCAATTAATGGGCAGATGATCCTTTTTTTTTTGTTTTTATTAATTTGGTCTAGTAACAAAAAAAAGCAGCCATCTTGAACAAATATCTCCATACTAATGTTACTTTGTGGTTATGTGATACTTTTAACAATTGACTAAAGTGCAAGCATGGAGGAATATCCGCAGAACAGGTGGAAATGTATAAGAGCGTGACCGAATGCCCGCAAGAAAAAAAAACAATGCGAGACCGGAAGTCCGCGGAGAAAAGTTCATAGCGAGACCGGATGTCCGCAAAGAAAAAGTACCCGTATGCGAGACGGGATGTCCGCAGAAAAAAAAAAGCATGCGAGACGGGATGTCCGCAGAAAAAAAAAAAAGCATGCGAGACGGGATGTCCGCAGAGGAAAAAGTATGCGAGACGGGATGTCCGCAAATAAAATATGTTTTGTATGGTGTAATATTCGAATATAATCCTCGGAACTTACTTCTATCAAATAACAGTTCAGTTACGATTCGTTTGTGCACCGCATCTCTTTTTTTTTCCTTTCAGATTATTGAAAGCGAAGAATAACCAAAAAAAATGTCGGGCGACGGCAAATACGTTCGAGCTCCAAGATACTCCGATACAGAAGTCAGCTGCGAAGAGTACGAACAGATCGAATTAGGAGATTCATCGAACGACTTGGAAAGTGGTGATGATAGTGAAGTAAGAGTTGATTCGAACTTCACCGAAGACCCTGTCCCTCCAGAAGCAAGCAAAGCGGTTGGCTCTAACTCTAGCATAAACAAAGACACAGATCCAACCACCATCGAACCAATAAATGAGCTGGAAGGTAGAAATCCAGGTACTAGCGAACGCCTCCAAAGAATGGAGAACATTTTGTCTGATATAACGCAAGCAATAAATTCTATGCAAACGATGCGTCCTTCCAACGACTATGACCAAACCTGGTGCACATCTGTTAGTAATCAATCAGAAGTCATCCTACCTAGCATTCGTTGGGATAGCATTAAACCCTTCCCGACTGCAGTACCGGCAAATAAAATGTGGGAAGAATGGAATCGATACATAGAAAATTTCGAAATTGCCGCTTCTCTCAGTAACGCACATAATCCCATTCAACGTTCCCAATTACTATTTCTATCAATCGGTGAAGAGCTTCAGAGTATTATAAGAGCAGCAAAACTCAGACCTAGTCTGGATGATGCAAACTGTTACCGTAATTTTGTTAATAATATTAAAAACTACTTTCAGTCAATGACTGACACGGCGGCTGAACACGAAGCCTTCTCCAACATGCGCCAAGAAAAAACTGAATCGGCAATTGCTTTTCACGCCCGGTTGATGGCAAAAGTTCGACTGTGTGGGTACAGCCTTATTGACCAAGACAGATTTGTACGAGCACAGTTACTGAAGGGCTTAAGAAACAAAGAACTGGTGAAAGCAGCCAGGGTATATGGTCATGATGCCAATTACGTGGTACAAGCAGCTACTCGAGATGAAGCTTACGAAGCAGAGACAATAATAACAGATCAGTCTCCGGTGCAAGCGATTAACCATGTATATCGTCGGTCACCAGATTCAACGAGAAAACGCCCAAGAACTAGCCAATGGGAAAATGGTCCGAATTTACAGCAGTTCCGTAGTAACCAACTGCCACCGCGGCGAGAGATTCAAAATCGTGGCCGGCGCTCACGTTGTCGTCGATGTAATGGGTTTTTACACACTACTTTCCCATGTCCAGCACTGCGGAGAAAATGTAACACTTGCGGAGAACTTGGACACTATGCCGTAACCTGCAGGAAATCTCGCGTTCGTCAAATTGAAGCGAAAGCTAATGTACCTTCTCCACTCGATAATCATGTGGATCATACCGAGGTACGAAATGATTAAGTTTTGTGCTAAACTCATAATAAATGAGACGATTCAATGATTTGTATTCGTTTTTTTTGGTCTAAACTTCTTAATTGATATATCACACAAATTTCCTCTTACAGCACGTTAATATGCTCTCACTTCAAGATGTCTTGGTGGATTGTTGTCTAGGTTTGTCCAGTCCAATACAATTCCTCATAGATTCTGGTGCAGACGTGAATGTCATCGGAGGAAAGGATTGGATTCATCTCAAACATGAATATGATTCAGGTTTAGCTAATTTCAAGTATGTTGAAAATTCCAACACAAAAAGTCTCCAGGCGTATGGTGCAGAGTCACCTATGATAGTAGAGTGCGTCTTTGAGGCTGAAATCGTTAGTCCAACATACAATCAACCGGCAGTAACAGCATTATTTCATGTAGTACGGAATGGATCGAGGTCTATTTTAGGCCGCTCAACAGCAAGCGATATGGATCTGTTGCATGTTAAGACAGTTAACAATGTTCAACACGAAAAAAAATCAAAAAAGTTTCCAACAATGCCGGGGGTCAAAATTAAATTCAGTTTAGACCATACCGTACCACCAATCAAGAACGCATATTACAATGTGCCCGCTGCCTTTCGAGAAGCTGCTAAATGTCGCTTAGAGAAAATGGAATCCGACGGAATAATCGAAAAAGTAAATACTGCCCCTAAGTGGATAAGCGGCATGTCTGCCGTCGCCAAAGGAAAAGACGACTTCCGTTTAGTAGTTAACATGCGTGGACCGAATAAGGCTATCAACCGTGAATATTTCCGACTTCCTATAATCGAGGAAATGAAAGCCAAGCTCTATGGTGCGACGTGTTTTACGAAGCTAGATCTCAGTAGCGCATATTACCATCTCGAATTACATAACGAATCTCGCGACCTCACCACATTTCTAACAGAGAATGGAATGTACAGGTTTACTAGGTTGATGTTTGGAGTGAACTGTGCACCCGAAATCTTCCAGCGAGAGATGACCCGTATACTTAAAGGCGTGAAAAACGTAATCGTTTATATCGATGATATTCTGATTTTCGCGAAAAACTTCGAAGATTTACGAAGAACCGTAAGTGAAGTGCTGAAAGTACTTAGAGCCAACAATCTAACGCTCAATACAGAAAAATGTGAATTTAACAAAACTCGTATAAAGTTCCTCGGTCATGATCTGGATAAAGACGGTTTCCATGTGGAGGATGCAAAAATAAAAAGCATACAAAATTTTCGTGAGCCTGCTACAGTTTCTGAGCTCCGAAGCTTTTTGGGATTAGCTTCATTTGTTAGTCCACACGTGAAAAACTTTGCGGATATCACTAGTCCGCTGTGGGAAATCATCACAGCAAAATCGTGGTACTGGGGACCTACACAAAGTCACGCGTTTCAAGTTGTAAAGAACCGAATAGTACACTGTTGCGTGTCGTTAGGTTTTTTCTCCGAAAACGATAGAACTATTTTGTATACAGATGCCTCCCCTCTAGCCCTGGGAGCAGTCTTGACACAGGAAGACAAGCATGGATCTCAGCGAATTATAAGCTTTGCATCTAAAGCACTAACGACGACTGAAAAAAAATATGCTCAAAACCAACGAGAAGCTCTTGGTGCCGTTTGGGCTGTTGAGCATTTTTCATATTTTTTACTCGGTAGACGATTTACGTTGCGCACAGATGCTCAAGGGGTATCCTTTATTCTGAATAGGACCCGCGAAGTATCTAGAAGAGCTTTGACACGCGCAGATGGTTGGGCGCTACGATTAAGTCCATATAATTACGAAGTGGAATATGTTCGGGGAGTAGATAACATAGCTGATTCCTCTTCGCGGCTATATGAAGGTGACGATGAACCGTTTAACGACGATTCGGGTTCATGGGAGATAGCATCATTGGAGGCTAGCACTGTAGGATTCCTGACTGAAGACGAAATCAAGAATGCCACAGCTAGTGATCGAACTCTCCAGGATGTTATAAATGCTCTTGATTCAAATCATTGGCCAAAATCTGCACATAGATATAAGCTTCTTGAGAACGATTTGGCACTACGCGACGGAATGCTGGTGAAAACAGGCTGTGTGGTAATTCCAGAAGCTTTGCGGAAACGAACGCTTGAGATATCCCACCAGGGCCATCCCTCGGCATCTAAGCAGAAGAGTATATTGAGACAGCGTGTTTGGTGGCCTGGAATGCCTAATGATGTTCAGAAATGGGTTGAGTCTTGTTCCACTTGTGCTGTCACTGGTAAACCTGAAAAACCTACTCCAATGCAGCGTATTTTTGCCCCAAAAGCAGTGTGGGAAATGATCGCACTTGACTATAATGGACCATATGTGAAATTCGGAGGAATTTCCATACTTGTCGTAGTCGATTACAAGTCCAGATATCTTTTTGCACGTCCAGTAAAATCAACAAGTTTTGAACAACTGAAGAAAGTATTGGATGACATTTTTGATCGGGAAGGTATTCCGAAGTATATCAAAACGGACAATGGTCCGCCTTTCAACGGAGACGATTATAGGCAGTACTGTGTTGGTCGAAGTATCATACCAATATTTTCTACTCCGTTATTTCCACAGCAGAATGGGTTAGTAGAAAGATATATGAGAATAATAAACAAGGCTATGATTAGTGCATCAATAAACAAGACAAACTACAATGATGAATTGAGAGCAGCAATAAACGCTCACAATTCGGCACTCCATAGTATAACAAAAATAGCCCCAGAAGAAGTATTATCCGGTAGAAAGATTAAACGCTGTCTTCCATTGCTTGACTTGGGGAACACAACAATTGACGAAGAACTATTCTCTAAGAGAGACCGCGAAGCAAAGCTAGCAGGGAAAGAACGGGAAGATAAAAGACGTGGTGCCCGCGCCGCACAAGTTGGCCCTGGAGACACGGTTATTGTCGAACGGAACACACACGTAAAAAGGCGACTCACGATTTTCACCGAAGAAATACACAATTGCTGAAAATAACAACGGAAGCCTAACACTCCACGATGATTCAGGTCATATACTTAAACGGCACATTTCACAAACAAAAAAGTATCCAGTTGGCGAACTGATGAGTCATCCGAATGTGAAAACACAGTAAATTCAGGCTTCGATAGCAGCACTAGGGAAAATCGCAATAAGAAAACTCCAACATATCTAAAAGATTACATATGTAAAATTAATCAATAAAATGAAAGCGTTACCAAAACAATAATTGCTCTTTCACAAATATAACAAGCAGCTATACAAATCATACAAATTAATGGAGATTCTTGTTTGTTGTTTTATTCAATATTCGCAGCAGAGATGCCAGCAAAAAAAAGCAATCATATAAACAAAATGGTTCCAAATTTGCAAACCCGAAAAATTGTCTGCGGTTTCCGTTTCTATATAAAGCATGACACACAAAACTAATGTACGGAGTAGAGGAAACAGCGCTGTCATTCAAAAAAAAAAAAACAAAAAACAAAATCAAATTTCGTCGAACGTCGCAAAAATGCCTGCAACACTTTATAGGAATTCTACAGACTTTCAGACAAATCTGTAGACCTGGCATCTCTGATTCACAGATTTAATGACAGCAGTGATGCCAGATAATTTATTTTAAATAAAATATATTATACACTAAAAAAAACTCCTTTCTAAAATGCCACTTATTTTGTCAAATTCAATATCACATCAATGAGAATGATTGTCGTGAATGTATACAAAGCAAAAAATCTAGTGCATTAAAACTATAAAATATTGGTACCGTTGAAGCGTAAACTACTCATTGAAAATGGGATGGTGCTATCGACTTTTCACGTTTATTGTAAACACCAAACTAAGTTTGTATATTCTATGTCATTGAAAGGGTCTCTCACGATTACACGGTAGTCAGCAATAAAATAAAAGATCATTGTTCTTGTATTCACTTTGTTTACAAGAATAGTATATAACATCTACAGTCTACCGAAAATACAATGTTAAAACTAAAATAAAATGAACTTCAGTCAATTTGATCCTTTCTCTTGAGGAGAGGGAAGATGTGTGGGATGCATAAGTGTGTACCATCATTCCTGTATTACCAACAGTGTACAAGGTGCTGAACTGTAAGGCAACATGAACCGAATGCCCTAACTGACGGCGTCGCGTCTCAACCGTGGCTACCAACATGAAAAGAACTGAGGCCAGCACATATTGCCCGCGCCAGCGCAGTTCCCTCCGAGACTACACGAGAGTCAGGTAAGCCACGTCGTGCTTGAAACGGCATCAAGTCGAAGGTGCTTGCTATTGGCAAGAAACATAAAGTTCACAGGTTACATAGTAGTTATAATGCACGTTGCATAGTCTTCTACTTGTCTACTTGAATTTGTGTCATATAAGTTACTGTCAATGAAGTGTAATAGCGTGTGCTACTTGGGGTATGTCCCGACTCTGTTCCGGAACAAAAGATTCCCCGCGTCGCGTCATCAAACAGGAACGAAACACCGTTTTCAATGGCAGAGTTTCCACTTGCGCTCTTGTCGTGTAACAATGAAGCTCCGGGATTAGACAGAATCAAATTCAACTTATGGAAGAGTCTGCCAGTCCCGCCAAAAGGCGCTTGCTGAATTTATTCAACAAGTTTCTAGAGGGTAATATTGTCCCACACGACTGGAGACAAGCGAGAGTGACCGCCATTCAAAAACCAGGAGAACCAGCATTTGATCACGAATCGTATCGGCCGATTGCTATGCTCTTCTATATCCGGAAATTGTTTAAAAAAATGATTTTGTTTCGTCTAGATGATTGGGTCGAGACTAATGGATTGCTTTCAGATACACAATTAGGTTTCTGCAGGGGCAAAGGAACGAACGAACGATTATCTAGTGTTGTTCAAAAGGCATTTGCTCGTAAAGAACGAATGACATAAATTTTCCTTGACATCAAAGAGGCTTTTGATTCAATTTCTATAAATAGCCTATCTGAGAAGCTGCATCAGCATGATCTTTCACCAGTTTTGAACAACTTTTTATATAATCTGTTGCTGAGAAACACATGCATTTCGCGCATGGTGGATTGTCGACAATACGATTCTGTTACAAGGGTCTTCCTCAGGGCTCATGCTTAAGCTCCCTTTTATACAATTTTTACATAAACAATATTGATGAATGAATCAATTTTCTTCGTAGAATAACTGGTGGGGTGCCCACTCAAGAGACCTGATCAAGTTGTACCAAACAACGATATTGTCCGTAATGGAATATGGGTGTTTCTGCTTCCGCTCCGCCGCGAACACTCAATTCATTAAGCTGAAAATAATTCAGTATCGTTGTTTGCGTATTGCCTTAGGTTGCATGCAATCGACTCATACGATGAGTCTCGAAGTGATGGCGGGAAAAATCGATTCTGGGATCTCTCATATCATTTGCTAATCCGATGCGAAATTTAGAATCCGATGGTGATTGAAAACTTCGCCTTGTCGAGCTCAATTCTCAAACCCGCTTTATGTCCTTGTATTTTGATTACATGGCCCAAGATTTTCATTTTTTGCTCTTTTGTTCAATCGTGCTCATTTCCTAGATACTTATAATTGTACTGTGTTTTTCGACACATCCACGAGAGAAGAGATTCGTGGAATTCCGGATCATCTACACACTTAAATTTTATTGCTGAGTCTCGGCAAAAAATGCCGAGATTTGCACAGCCAAGTGCTCGGTAATCGTCTCGGCAAAATGTATTACTTACTGAGAATCTCGGCAATCCTAAATTTATTAGCTGTCAATTATTGCCGAACTTGTCAGCAGAAATTTTACTGTTAGTTCGGCAGATGCGATTAGGATTGAATCGTGAATTGCCGAGTCATCAGTAACCGAACGTGGAATGGATTTGTATGTGAAATAAGTCACAAAAGCAAAGTTTGGAGAAAGATGGTGTTTTATTATGTTCCTTCGAATCTAGCATACAAAAAAGAAAACATGACGATTAGAGTCAATTTTTTCTAGTACTCCTCAGCGTACCTACCTGGAAATAAGTAGATATTAATAATTATGTTTGCGAAGCAGATAGTTTTCTTATTTCATTTATCTTATCACGAAATATAACAAATCTGTTTTCCTTCTTTCAATGTTTTCCAGCTTCACGAGCAATGGCAACGTGGTACTTTCCAAAATCGAAAAGAGACATTAGATGACAAGTGTCTCGCCGAGTTTCAGCAAAGACTATCTCACTGTTCGAAATCACGGCAAACGGATTTGCTGATTTCGGTATATTTGTTACTTTAACGAATTTCGGAAAAGAGCAAGTGGATTACTGAATAATCAGCAAAATGTCGTGTGGCCGATTTACTTCGGCATTCCAATATGCCGAGCTCGAGAATCGGTTTTATGTGTGTACGCTCTCAAATGGCCCCAAATATTTTTATAATAACTTCAGAGCAGTCAACTGTGAAAAGATGTTTTACACTGACGGTTCAAACATCAACAGTTCCACAGGTTTTGGTATCTTCAATTAAAACATCACCGCTTCGTACAAACTCAATGACCCGTCTTCAGTTTACGTCGCAGAATTAGCTGCTATTAAATATACACATGAAATCATTGAAACTTTTCTCAAAGACCATTACTTCATTGTCAATAGAGGCTCATAGATCAATGAAGCTAGGAAAGTATCCCCCATATGTCCTGGGGCAAATACAGGAACACTTGAGAGCATTATCTGGACGGTCTTATTTAATATCGTTAGTTTGGGTCTCTTTACAGGGTCCGGCACTCGAAGTGTAACCAATTAAAAAGGCCATAAATTCAGTTTGGAAAATTACTTTTACTTAATTCAAAGTAAAAAAATGTGTAAAAATAATACAAAATTCAGAATCAATTCACTTTTGCTCGATATGACCACCTTTTGCCTTGACTTGATGATTTGAGAGAGTGAAGGAGTTGCTTCGTTGGGCGAAAGCGGTCAATTTCCGAACATTGTATTTTCTGACGAGAAAATTTTTCCAATTGAGCAATTCGTAAACTCTCAAAACGATAGGGTTTACTTGACCGACCGTTCATACAAGAATTTGAGTCATCGATTGGCCACCAGGAGGCAGCACCCGCAACAGATAATGGTTTGGCCCGCTGTAACCGCAGATGGGCGCTCTCCAATCGTTTTCATCGAGCCTGGCGTCAAGGTAAATGCGACATATTATCGGGAAAGTATTCTGGAGGTTGCTTTGAAGCCGTGGGCAGACAAACATTTCGGTGGCAGACCATTGACGTTTCAGCAGGACTCGGCACCGTCTCACAAAGCTCGAGTGAACCAAGAATGGCTGAAAAACAACGTTCTGAACTTCATCACGTCCACACAATGGCTCTCGAATTCACCAGATGCGAATCCAATGGATTATTCTCTTTAGGCCATTTTGGAGAGCAAAGTCCGAACTTAAAGATACACCAGTCTCGAGGCGCTGAAAAAAGTTATTGTCCGCGAGTGGGCCAAAATACCTGCAAGTCACATTCGGCCAAACGAAGCAACTCCTTCGCTCTCTCAAGTCATCAAGTCAAGGCAAAAGGTGGTCATATCGAGCAAAAGTGAATTGATTCTGAATTTTGTATTATTTTTACACATTTTGTACTTTAAATTAAGTAAAAGTAATTTTCCAAACTGAATTTATGGCCTTTTTAATTGGTTACACTTCGAGTGCCGGACCCTGTACATTGGTCCATTCCAGGCAATGAAAAGACAGAAAAGGCTAAGGTGGGCGCATTAGAAGGCGATATTTATGAAAGACCAATTTGCTTCAGAGAATTTTTCAGTATCTCTCGTTAGAAAACTTTTGGAAGTTGGCAAGCTTCATGGAGCAACGAGGAACTGGGACGATGGCTACATTCCATTATCCCTAGAGTATCGACGAAATCATGGTTTAAGGGGATGAACGTGAACGTGAACGTTCAACGCACATCTCCGGCGTATTAGGCTCGCGGGGAACGGTCTCTGCACCTGTGGCAAGGATTATCAGGACATCGAGCATGTCGTGTGGTCGTGCGTAGAGTATCGTGACGCCAGGTCAAAGCCTGAGAAATCCCTTAGGGCCCGAGGTAGACCACCTGAGGTTCCGATCCGAGATGTAGAGCCACGAAGAGCCGCTCCAGTCGATGACCAACATGCGGGCCACCCGCCGGGTCTTTGTAGCCTGGGGGTGTTTCCCGCGGAAGGATGCGGAAACCTTTGAAACGTTTCCACGTCACCTGGATAATTCCCATAAGTTTTCATCACCACCGCCACAAAGAACCACTCCCATCGGTCTTCAAAGACTCAAAGGTGTTTCCTGAGGACTCACACGGACAAACTCTTGGCATCATAAACCTAAACGGATTGTGCCTTAATAAATATATCTTTAAAAAAAAAGAGTAGATCCACTAAGTTTCTGCTTCCATGCCGTAAGAGTCTATAATTGCACGAGTTTCTATTTTCCTAACTTCACTTACCAGAACACTTTTTCACTTAGCCATCAATAAAGTGTTTTTTTTAGTTTTTCTATATTTCTATTCCTTAGAATTTTTTTTTTGTCGTCAAATGGTGAGATAACTAAGTCCTCACAAGTCCCTATCTCATGCCTGAATGAGAGGGTGCGAAATGGCTTGTAGGTTGAAGCCCATCCTAAAATGCAGTGTTTATCATAGTATATTACAACTTATAATTATGTTGTTTATTACATCATGTATTATTATTATTTTAAATATTATTATTAGTATTATTATTATTATTATTATTATTATTATTATTAGAAGAGCGTAACTTACATTACGACATCAACTGTTATATTGTATCATAGCATATTATTTCATATATTATCGTCTTACACTATTTTATGTTATTATATAACATGTTGTATGGTATTCTACTGCATTGCATTATATCATATTATATTGTATTATATTATATTATATTATAGGGTTTATTATGAGTAGTACTACGTACCTCTGCGCAAAATATTAATTTGTTTTCCTTATAAGTTATCATTTTTAAAGTAACTTTCAACTAAATATCAAGGTCGTCACAAGGCGAGCTTGGTTCTCACTGGTTCCTGTTTCATGCCTACACGTGTGTCTGTGGTGACAAATGGTCTATGGAATGCGTTGATGGCAGAATGAGAGGATGAGAAATGACATATAAATTCAAGTAATATAATATCATAGCATATCGCAACATATCATTTTATTTATTCTATTATTCATTATATAATTCATTGTACTATATTATATTGTTTTTTATTGTTATTTTCATAATTATATTTATTGTTATTATTATTAATTTGTCATCAATAATAATTACATTTATTATTTTTATAGATGTAGATATTATAATTGTTATTAGAAGAGAAATATTCTACTTCCTGCAGTATTGCGAAAATAGAAGAGCTGACACTCTACATTAACTGTTATTTTATATCATGTTTTGTAATATATTATATTATATTGTATGACATTGTATTATATTATAATTAATTAAAATATATTATATTATATTACGTTATATTATATTATTTTGTAATCTTTAATATCATTTTATGTTATATTAATTTCATTACACTATGTTTCATTGTATTTATCAATATAAAACATTTTGCACGGGGGCGTAAAGAGGAGGGAGCATCAGGGCATCGGACGAATTGATGACTGGACGAGGGATTGTGGATAGCCAGCCCAAGTCACTTGAAGGAAACTTGTTTCCTTCTGAAGGTTTGACATGAGTCTGACGCGCCCTTCTCAAACAAACCATCAGGCGGGTTCAAGCATGTATAGCGATATGCTTCATCCATGCACTGGATATTATGGTTGGAAGAGCATCTTTTATTCCCGCGGAATACGAGTAAGTGACTCTACTTACGTATCCGCCCAACCCTTTTTGTTCGCTTTTCGGTAACAGCTATAGTAAGAAGGTGAATGGATGAGTCATATCGGGGCTACTGTAAGTCTACCCGCATCCACTGGCAAGTCCTTGAACTGATGGTGGCTTCACTTCACATCACATCACATCACATTTCTATTCCTTTGAGCTTTTTAGAATAGACTAATCTGGAAGAAGTATTCTTCTTTCTTTTTTTATCGTTCTTAAAAACTATAGGTTGTTACGAGCTTAACTCATACGCGTTTCTCATCGATTATTTTCATTTTTCGTTAGCGAAGCTTTTATTGAAAGTGTTCTGCTTAGTTGATTTTTGATTTCTTTACAACACACGCTTCTTTCACTAACTTAAATTTTGAATTTAGTTTTTTAATGCATGTTCTACGCCGCCTAGATTGTAGTAATTAGTTGTCTTAAATATTTTTAGTATAATTAGTTGAACTGGCTGGATATCTACTGTGAAACAGATATGAGATATGAGATCAGGACAAGTTCTAAATGTGTCTGTTAGAATAAGAGTAGCTACATAGCGTAATAAAATGCGAAAATAATCAAATATAAATTCAAATAATCTAACTATTGTCTTATTTCATCATTATCATAGCACCTCAGTTTAGGATTAATGAACCTTCAATTAAAATAACTCTATATTTTTCTCTCGGTAGCCGACTGTCTATAGATTAAGGAACAAAAGCTATAAGTTTAAAAACGTTTCGTTAAAAATTTACCAATGCATTTCGGCTATAATAAATCAGACGGCTATTATGAATTAGTTTACCTACCAGTTCATATCAAATTTAGATATCAGAGAATTGTTATTTCAAATACTGGTTGAAGTCACATGGAGATTTTCTCAAATTTTCATATAAATCAAAAGGATTCTTACCATGAAAAAATGAGCATTTATTTCCGAAAAATTCGTTTAGAAGTTCAATGGCTCAAAAACCCATCAGCAACCGTTAACAACGTGGGTTAGATGGGCAATTCGTTCGCGAATGGTTCTAAAGAACTATTTCTTGTGGAAGAATGAATAATCAATAGTTCTGTTTCGAGAACGGTAGTTCTCTAATAAGAAAGCTTAACACGAAACCACAAAAGTCAAATTCGTGCGACCTTTTTTTTGCTCGTTCAACCCAACAAAGCTATGTTCTTGTTTGGTCTTTGCACTAACATACCACTAACTAGAACTAGATCTTTCAATAAAACTCTACGGTTCTTTGAAATGAACTGTTTTGCGCATCTCTTATCGTGGGTGTTGGTTTGTAAGGGATTTTCGCAAAACATTTATATCTGGATAAATTTTGCACAATCGATTCATATATAAATAGTACTTCAATTTGACATGCTTTTTCATTTCAATACATAACCAAAGCGATTTGTTTTAAGATTTCGTGTGCAAATTCGTTAAGATGCAAGATCAGATTATTTTTCACTTAACTTTGATGTGTTTTTCCTTTAGATGTGATGTTTTGCCTTTCTCATATGCATAGAAAGGTTCTGCAATCACGGTGAAAACCGGCTTTTTAACCGAGGCCCGGAGAGCCGAATGTCATATACCATTCGTCTCAGCTCAGAAATGAGCAAATGCCTGTGTGTGTCTGTGTATTTTGGTCCCATAGGTCTCAGAGACCAATCAACCGTTTTTCTTTAAACTGAGATTTAAATTTAAGGCCTTGTAGTATCATAGGTTCCTATTGAATTTCATCTAGATCCACCTTTCGGTTCGGGAGTTCTGGGGTAAAATGTGCAAAATGAACTAAAAACGTGCAATCGATTTTCTCAGAGACCGCTCATCCAATTTTTATAAACTTAGATTAAAATGATAGGTCTCACTGTGCCATACGAAATTCCTGAATTTCATCCGGATCCGACTTCCGGTTCCGGAGTAATAGGGTAAGGTGTGTTAAATATTTTACACCGTTACTTAAACCGGTGAAACAAAATACGAAAAACAAATTCTAAACCGGTCTCAAAACTACACAAATCGATAGCCATTATCAGTAGGCAGCTAAACAAACCTTTTCTGACTATCCTGGTTCCCGGTTTTCGATAAACGACGAGAAAAAATAGTCATATGCTCAAAAGTGGATCTCGCTCACTTTTCTCACAGTTTGCAGAACCGATATTTCCAATATTAGGGTCCAATGAAAGGTTAGGTCGACCTAAAAAGGCGGGTGGGTAATGTCAGAGACATAACTGGATGTCGTGAATACGAAAACAAATGACATGTTCCTTAACACTTCCGAATATCAAATAGTTGATCAATTGTATGAATTATGCAAGCATTCCCCTTTTCCACATTTTTCGCAAAAACAAAGAAGGCTTCACTTGATCTCGATTACTGTGAATTTCACACAGCGAAAAGTGCAAGAATCTAACCAAACTGTTCTACATTTGCACTAAACTGAGGATATTTTCTTTCGATTTGCGAACAACACATCCTAATAGTTCTTCAGAAAACTTTTAGAGCCATTAGAACGGCTGATTTTTTCTAATGCTTTCCAACGATGCTTATTCATCCATCGAAATGACTGGCAGCTGTGACGTAATCACTCTTATCGGAAGCGAAACTAGCTTTGCAAACGGCACAAAATACATCTGCTCGCATTGGCGATAGAATCCAAACTGATTAGATTTTTGTTAGGAGCTTTCTTTTACGTGATTTCGTTTGTAGCATTTTCACTAATGGGCGGTCCTAACGGCTATAAAAATAGTCGCATACAGAATATTAATGTCGATTATTTTATTTCGCATTTGCAAATTTATTGAAAAAAAAACTATCAATATGCTGTAGGGATTCATTTCCAGCATTCAGAAGGGACAAATTGCGTAATTCTCTACGATATTAAACTCGGAACATTTTTCGCAAAAAAAAGCTTCACTTGATCTCGATTACTGTGAATTTCACACAGCGAAAAGTGCACAAATCTAACCAAATTGTTCTTGATTTGCACTAAACTGAGGATAATTACCTGCGATTTGCGAAAAACAAATCCTAATAGTTCTTTAGAAAAATTTTAGAGCCATTAGAACGGCTGATTTTTTATAATGCTCTCCAACGTTGCTTTTTCATCCATCGAAATGACTGGCAGCTGTGACGTAATCGCTCTTGTCGAAAGCGAAACTAGCTGTGCAGACGACACAAAACACATCTGCTCGCAGTGGCGATAGAATCCAAACTGATTCAATTTTTGTTAAGAGATTTCCTTTTATGTGATTTCGTTTGTAGCTTTTTCACTAATGGGCGGTCCTAACGGCTATAAAAATAGCCGCATATAGAATTTCAATGTCGATTATTTCATTTCGGATTTGCATAATTTATTGAAAAAAAACTATCAATATGCTGTAGGGATTCATTTCCAACATTCAGAAGGGTCAAATTGCGTAATTCTCTACGATATTAAACTCGGAACATTTTTCGCAAAAAAAGGCTTCACTTGATCTCGATTACTGTGAATTTCACACAGCGAAAAGTGCACAAATCTAACCAAATTGTTCTTGATTTGCACTAAACTGAGGATAATTACCTGCGATTTGCGAAAAACAAATCCTAATAGTTCTTTAGAAAAATTTTAGAGCCATTAGAACGGCTGATTTTTTATAATGCTCTCCAACGTTGCTTTTTCATCCATCGAAATGACTGGCAGCTGTGACGTAATCGCTCTTGTCGAAAGCGAAACTAGCTGTGCAGACGACACAAAACACATCTGCTCGCAGTGGCGATAGAATCCAAACTGATTCAATTTTTGTTAAGAGATTTCCTTTTATTTGATTTCGTTTGTAGCTTTTCCACTAATGGGCGGTCCTAACGGCTATAAAAATAGCCGCATACAGAATTTTTATGTCGATTATTTCATTTCGGATTTGCAAAATTTTTTGAAAAAAACTATCAATATGCTGTAGGGATTAATTTCCAGCATTCAGAAGGGTCAAATTGCGGAATTCTCTACGATATTAAACTCGGAACATTTTTCTCAAAAAAAGGCTTCACTTGATCTCGATTACTGTGAATTTCACACAGCGAAAAGTGCACAAATCTAACCAAATTGTTCTTGATTTGCACTAAACTGAGGATAATTACCTGCGATTTGCGAAAAACAAATCCTAATAGTTCTTTAGAAAAATTTTAGAGCCATTAGAACGGCTGATTTTTTATAATGCTCTCCAACGTTGCTTTTTCATCCATCGAAATGACTGGCAGCTGTGACGTAATCGCTCTTGTCGAAAGCGAAACTAGCTGTGCAGACGACACAAAACACATCTGCTCGCAGTGGCGATAGAATCCAAACTGATTCAATTTTTGTTAAGAGATTTCCTTTTATGTGATTTCGTTTGTAGCTTTTTCACTAATGGGCGGTCCTAACGGCTATAAAAATAGCCGCATATAGAATTTCAATGTCGATTATTTCATTTCGGATTTGCATAATTTATTGAAAAAAAACTATCAATATGCTGTAGGGATTCATTTCCAACATTCAGAAGGGTCAAATTGCGTAATTCTCTACGATATTAAACTCGGAACATTTTTCGCAAAAAAAGGCTTCACTTGATCTCGATTACTGTGAATTTCACACAGCGAAAAGTGCACAAATCTAACCAAATTGTTCTTGATTTGCACTAAACTGAGGATAATTACCTGCGATTTGCGAAAAACAAATCCTAATAGTTCTTTAGAAAAATTTTAGAGCCATTAGAACGGCTGATTTTTTATAATGCTCTCCAACGTTGCTTTTTCATCCATCGAAATGACTGGCAGCTGTGACGTAATCGCTCTTGTCGAAAGCGAAACTAGCTGTGCAGACGACACAAAACACATCTGCTCGCAGTGGCGATAGAATCCAAACTGATTCAATTTTTGTTAAGAGATTTCCTTTTATGTGATTTCGTTTGTAGCTTTTTCACTAATGGGCGGTCCTAACGGCTATAAAAATAGCCGCATATAGAATTTCAATGTCGATTATTTCATTTCGGATTTGCATAATTTATTGAAAGAGACTATCAATATGCTGTAGGGATTCGTTTCTAGCATTCAGAAGGACCAAATTGAGGAACTCACTACGATATTCACCACTTTTGGAAACATTTTTCTTGAACGATTTGTTGTACAGCAGCAGCTATTTTCTTCTCTTCCTCAGAACGCGTTCTGATTGGCTGGTGTTGACATGGGTCAAATGAGATAGGTTTTTCAATAGTGTACTATTGAAATACTTCAATGCTCTTGCTATACACGTTTAAGTTGAAAAATTTCGATTCTATTGGTAGTTAGATTATATAAATCCTTCCACAGATCACTGAGCTATGAGCTTTCAAAATACGAGAAAGGCAAACGCGCCATATGAATTATCCTCTTTGATACTCGTTTATACCAAACATTTCAGAAAAGTTTAATTTTGAACTATTTGAGATTATGTCACACAACTGAAAATTTTATCATAAAATTGTGATCATATTTCCGATGGCATGTAGCAAAAATTATGTTGATTCGTTAGATACAACAAGAGATATTCACGATCAAAAACTTATCACTCTCTCAGAGGGTAAATTTTGAAAAGGCACCCCATAGTAAAGTAAGTCGTATTCACGACAAAATTTAAACTGGAATCTAAACCGTTATTCCCAATCTTAGGGTTAAATGAAATATCTTATGGTCCTACCAAAAATTACTACATATTTTCGGATTCAACAAAAATTTAAACCGTCGTTTAGAGTACGATGACAAAATCGTTAAAAATCTTCAAAATTTGAATAAAAACTAGTAGAGTTTGTACGCCATGTTTATTGGTGGCCGTAAGAACCGACTTCGATTATACTGGTTCTCGGGTTCCGGTGCTGGAATTGCAACCCACTTCGTTTTTTTAAGGATGACCTACGCAAGCAAAGCACTGTTTCATTCTGTATGTTATACTAGTTAATGCACAAACAATCCCTTGAATTCTTTAGAAAATCGAAGAGAAACATTTTGAAAAGAATACCACAGTATTATATATATATATATATATATATATATATATATATATATATATATATATATATATATATATATATATATATATATATATATATATATATATATATATATATATATATATATATATATATATATATATATATATATATATATGATAAAGTCATCTTTACACCACTATTGTGTTGTTTTACCCACCAGCTGACAAAGAATTGACAACATAAAGAAAATTACCGAAAATTGACATCATAAGAGATTAATCACGACTACGCTTTTCATTTGGCAACCATCAACGTAACATTTTGTATGAATATATCTCGGTTGATTTTTCATTAGGGCTAATAAGCAAGTGACAGTTTCTCTTTAATCACTCTCTCTCGTTCGATTATTGTGATGTGATGTGATTGAAATCACTATTCTGTTTGAAAGTCGAAAGTTTCGGGTATCATTTCATGCAAAGAGTTGAGTGATAAACGTGGAAACCGCTTGGTAATTAATAGAAGAGAAAGTAAACAAAGAGAAACTGTCACTTGCTTATACGCCCTTTTGAAAAATTAACCGAGATATATGAATGTGTTCTTACACATTTGATGCGACTGTTGATGTAAGAATAATATTCCAAGAGTATTATAAACTGAAAAATAAATTTGACTGTGAATTTGGAACACCATCTAACGAGAATCAGAATTATTTTTGTTCATCCACTTTGAATAATTTGTTTCATAGATATGACAACACAAGCTGTATTGGTTAACCTAAATAATTTTATTTAATATTATTTTTTAATAATTTTTTGAAAAATCATTCCGCGGTATTTGCAAGAATTCGACATAGAGTTTGTTTTTATGGGGTTTGATTCACACGTGATTGTCCAAGCAGTTCGTTCAAATGTTTAAATTCTGGAACACAAGATCAAAACTGGAGCAATGAATGCAAGTAAACACGTTATTCAAAGCGTCGTTATTCAAAATCATAATATTTTAATTATTAATGATTCCGACTAAAAGAAATTCGACGTGATTTTTACTATTGTGATAATCAAATGTATATCATTTGAGATATTAGTTAAAATCGCATAAACAATACGTTCATCACATCTTCCCATTTAATTCATATTTGATATCTTCATATCTTAAAACATAACGCCTGAATTTACGCTGCAAAGATTACCATCGTAGCAGAAACACGCCTGAGGTTATACCCATCAAAGTCAAGTGCGTTACTCCTTAATTTCAGCGAAATCAGTCCAAATGGATTATGTTCCGAGAACTTTTTATTGGGTCTATTATCATAATATGAAAATACACTATTTTTCCCAAATCATAATTCGTTTTGCTCATTTCTAGAATCGAAATTTTGCCCGTGTATCGTTTTGATGTGCATTTCAGATAAATGTAGCATGATTTCCACTAGTTATAAGGAGTCATTTTATGAGTTAAATGTATATGTTCAAAAATTTCATGTGTTCTACATGGAGTGATAGTTCAAATGCTTTGCACAGGATGTTAGCGTGCAAATTATTTTCAGTATAAGTTAAGCACTGCACTGAAATGAAAATCTTATTTATATTCATTAGATTTGTCATATGAATCATATGCAGAATATAATTCATAGAAATTATATGGAAACTTATAATCTTTATTTAATGTGTACGTCAAATCTAAATGGACGTTATCATAATGGAAGTTATAAAAATATCCCATATAATTTATATGGAAATCCGATGGAAGTCGGGAATCGTACTGCTTGAAGCTGAAGAAATAGTTGTATCTCCGATATTCATCAACTGCTCCAGACCATTTTTTTCAGGAAGTTCCGCATCTCAATGTAATTTTAAATCGCTGACAAGACAGCTCATCCAACTTCGTTCAAGGATATGCGTTAACGGACCATGAAATATATATCCGGTACATTTCATTACTCTATCTGTCTAGTAAGATTCATTTTTATTTTCAGTCTCGGGATCTCACTTCTCTCGCAAATATCATGAGGTGCTCCCTTACCGAACGGAATACTAGTAAAGCTTGAATCCTCAAAGAAAAGTAGTAGTTGGCGATTATCTGCTATTCGTATGAGCTCCATTGAAAGTTATATATATATATATATATATATATATATATATATATATATATATATATATATATATATATATATATATATATATATATATATATATATTTATATATATATATACATATATATATATATATATATATATATATATATATATATATATATATATATATATATATATATAAATTTTATAAAACTAGTCATATGGTATATATGAACCTATCTAAATAAAATCGAAGTGAATATAATATGCGCTTCATAAATTGTTCCAATGTATGTTGTGCGGATATCTAGTAATGGTTATAAGACGCGCCAATCAATTTGACTCAGACTGGAAATTTCATTCGTTATATGGAAATCCTGTAAAAATAACGTTAAGAAGAGTTTTATGTTTCATAAGATTATCTCATATATTTGACATGATGTTGAACACATCTTGTAACTATTATTGGAAATGCTAATAGTGCAAAATCATTAGAATATCATATAATGTAAAAAAGAAAATTTAGCTCAGTGTACATTTCCAGATCTCGGCTAAACTTCTCTAATCCCATTCTAATCCAGCGAGATCCCTGCTAAACTTTTTTACTCCCGGTAAAACTTGTTTGAGTTCAGACAAAGTTTAGAGTGATTTGCCCCTTGCATAAAACTTTTCTTAAAGTTATTTTCATTTCAGTGTATTATTTTGACATAAGAAGCTGTAAACGTGGGAGCAGAGATGCCAGATATTTTCATAGAAAATCTGTATTGCTTTGTATAAAAAATCTGTATTTATCTGTATTCACTAAAGGAAGGAAATTTCGGAAATAATATTATGTTTAAAGATATTATTCCATTAGATTATTGTTATAGAATGGCAGATGCAAGGAGCATTCCTTTATATCGTAAGTCCTTGCCGCACTGACAAGAACATTCAACGACGAAATTTAATTGTTTTTGGTATCAACCACAATTGAATTGTAAATCCATATACTTTTTTCGTTTGAAAATGATGACTTGGAATTCAAACGCCCAATACGCAACGTCAAGTCAGGTCATACAACTTTTCAGTCTGACAATAAAGTTTCATGACGCTGCACGAAAAAATTTTCATTTTAATATGGGCAATCAAACACGCTCAGACGGAAAAGTTTCATTATTTCTTTCTTACTTTTTGTGGTATCTGTATAAATCTGTATTTAATTGGAGAAATCTGTATAAAATCTGTACTCTGTATTAAATCTGTATGCGCATGTAAAAATCTGTATAATACAGATAAATCTGTATAAATGGCATCTCTGCGTGGGAGCTCGAATGGCAGATACACTTCAAACAAGATTAGGCAAAACTAGGTTGGATTAGTTTTAAATTACCCAAACTTATCTAGACTAGTTGGGATTAAATGAGATTAGAGAAAATTATTTTGGAATGACATGAGTTTATTAGTATGAGATTGTCTAGAGTTTAGAGTGATTTGCCCCTTGGTTTTATGTTTTATATGATTATCTTATATGTTTGACATGATATTGATACACCATGTAATTTTCATTGGAATTTCCAATAGTGCAAATATATTAGAATCTCATATAATGTGAAAATGAGAATTTAGCTCAGTGTATCTGAAAAAGTGTATCGCTTGTGGTACATGCAATAATAAGTAAATCGCAATTCAGAGTTCATGTAATATTCAAATTTGTTAATATAATAAACACCTTACTTAGAAAGAAACGATAAGATTTCTTTCTAAACCTTGTATTAATGATATCGGTGGCCAAAAAAAATATAATTTCTCAACAAAAAACAAAAAAGTTCTCAAACGTCTCAAGAATTACTGTATAAATTCAAATTACTTTTCAAAGCACAAACATAGAAAAGTGATCTTTTGTTCACTGATAGTAATTTTTGTTAACTATGAACTGGCATTCTCAGATCGTGGTATATTTTTGTGCACTCAGGCAAAAAATATATGGACTTTCTTGATAATTTCGTATGGTTTTTAGCCACAAGAATATCGTATGCGAGTCATAGGAAGTCACGAAAATTTGAATTCCAATAAAAAGCCTTATGAAATTCATACGAAATTTTTAAGACCATTGTGCGAAATTTCTATGACAAACATAACTTCTCCCATATATTGTGGAATTCGTAAGTTGTTCGAATGGAAACAATAATAGTGATAGATGAGATGTATATTGTAGAGGTATATTTTTCATAAAGGGTGATTTTTTAAGAGCTTGAGAACTTTTTTAAACAATAAAACGCATAAAATTTGCAAAATCTCATCGGTTCTTTATTTTAAACGTTAGATTGGTACATGACATTTACTTTTTGAAGATAATTTCATTTAAATGTTGACCGCGGCTGCGTCTTAGGTGGTCCATTCGGAAAGTCCAATTTTGGGCAACTTTTTCGAGCATTTCGGCCGGAAAAGCCCGAATTTCTTCGGAAATGTTGTCTTCCAAAGCTGGAATAGTTACTGGCTTATTTCTGTAGACTTTAGACTTGACGTAGCCCCACAAAAAATAGTCTAAAGGCGTCAAATCGCATGATCTTGGTGGCCAACTTACCGGTCCATTTCTTGAGATGAATTGTTCTCCGAAGTTTTCCCTCAAAATGGCCATAGAATCGCGAGCTGTGTGGCATGTAGCGCCATCTTGTTGAAACCACATGTCTACCAAGTTCAGTTCTTCCATTTTTGGCAACAAAAAGTTTGTTAGCATCGAACGATAGCGATCGCCATTCACTGTAACGTTGCGTCCAACAGCATCTTTGAAAAAATACGGTCCAATGATTCCACCAGCGTACAAACCACACCAAACAGTGCATTTTTCGGGATGCATGGGCAGTTCTTGAACGGCTTCTGGTTCCTCTTCACTCCAAATGCGGCAATTTTGCTTATTTACGTAGCCATTCAACCAGAAATGAGCCTCATCGCTGAACAAAATTTGTCGATAAAAAAGCGGATTTTCCGAATGGACCACCTAAGACGCAGCCGCGGTCAACATTTAAATGAAATTATCTTCAAAAAGTAAATGTCATGTACCAATCTAACGTTTAAAATAAAGAACCGATGAGATTTTGCAAATTTTATGCGTTTTATTGTTTAAAAAAGTTCTCAAGCTCTTAAAAAATCACCCTTTATTAATCTTATGAAATGGTGATTTTTTATGCATCATTCGATTTGCCTTATGATTTTTACTACTTAATTTGCCTGAGTGTATATAACAATGAATTTAAACACCAGAGTATCATCAATTCCAGACGACTAGGATATTTTGAAATCTATGTAATTATTTCATATACTATACGACTAAGTTTATCGTGTACGCAAAATGTCTGTGAATTCGACCATAACTCGGGCTATATATGATAATTTTTTCAATTCAACATGATTCCTTTTCTTCCATAAAACTTCCAACAAACTGCCAAACTCACTTTTCTTCTCAACTTTGTTTATTCCTTAAACGATAGAATAATATCATCGCGAATGACGGTGTGTTTGAAGCAGTACGCTACAATGATAACGATTTATGCCATCGAAGATGCATTCTCAATCAGGACGGCTGTGCAAATGTTTTTTATGAATGGATCTGTAGATGGCGATTGAGTGTATCTAACTGAACCACTGGAATGGAGGAACTGAGACAAACTTTGACAGGTTATGATGGCCAGTAATTTTCTTAGTGCGGAAGAAATTGCTATCGCTTGTTAAGTAACGACAATATGTCACACAAGCATCATTGTTTTCTTAAAATACGTTTATTTCACTGTTCCCAAACATAACTCCAAAGGTCCGCTGGCCGCAGATGAAGAGTTACTTATTTAAGGGAATTGAGTCCGAGGCCAGTCCCATGAGTGTATATAGAGTGAACAAACAGATTGTTACGATTCTCGCGATTCAGGTCGTCGCCATCAAAAGAATTCGTAGAATTCAAAACAAAACATGTGTTCTTTTTTTGAGAACGAAAATAACATCATTGAGAGCTCTTGAATACTTGTTAGTAAATACTGTTCCCTTGGTGAGACATCCATCACCCGGAAGATATTGTTTAAGTATCACATAATACATAGAGATAAATTTTATTCAATTGAATGTTTTTCTGTTGAATACATTATAAACTGATATCCAGCGGCTCAAGTACTGGAGTGATGTTACCTGTACTCATCTCAGCTCCAGTAGTCACCTCATACTTAGAGATGTTGTAATATCAATCTATTAATCGAGTAATCGATTAATAACCCAGATAATCGAGTAATATTTAATCGATTAGCTCATAACTAATATTCGATTATTGAGCTATTCGAATAATAAAAAAATCCCATAGTAATAATCGAATGAATAATCGAGTAATCGATTAATAACCCAGATAATCGAATAAATTTCAATCGATTAGTTTCAAAATTATACTCGATTATTAAATAATCGAGTAATTCGAAATTTCCGACATCCCTACTCATACTCAAACCATAACAGATTTTTCGAACCGTAGTGAGATTTACTCTCTCTGCTCGATCCATTGACTCTAATATGTAAAATGAAAATAAGTGCATTCGCTTCGAGCTTTAGCATGGCTCAAACAGCAGTGTCGCACAATTTTCGAACTTTTCTTTTTCTGAGGTTTCGCTTCTTAGAGACGAACCGAAGATTCGTCAAAGTTGGTCACTTTTTAAGGAAAAATATTTATAAACTAGGCAAGGTAATAATCGTCTCTCCAATCAAAGTAAATATTTTAGGTTCACCTTCTGAATCTCACAAGGAATAAAAACAATTAACAGTGTTTTTATAAGGATAGACACTTTTGTGCATGTGTACTAAATTTCTAGCTCTTATCAAACCTCTAACTTAGGCAATGTTAGAAGGAAATTTTTCTGGATGCATGTACAGTTTTAAAAAAGCTGGTGATTATACATATATATATATATATATATATATATATATATATATATATATATATATATATATATATATATATATATATATATATATATATATATATATATATACATATATATATATATATATATATATATATATATATATATATATATATTTATATATATATATATGTATATATATATATATATATATATATATATATATATATATATATATATATATATATATATATATATATATATATATATATATATGTATATATATATATATATATATATATATATATATATATATATATATATATATATATATATATATATATATATATATATATATATATATATATATATATATATATATATATATATATATATATATATATATATATATATATATGTATATATATATGCATATACACATAATTTTCAAAAATTTCAAATCTGCTACTTTGACATGTTCACGCAAAAATGCCATTGTCAGGATACAAAAAAATCCAATTTATTTATTTATTATTATGTGGCATTGGATACGAAATCTACTTCAACATGGGTAGGACAAACCCATTTGAGTTGAACGTCATATTTTTCACTCTCAAACGGGCGCAAAACCATAATCTTTAAATAGAACAACACGAAACATTATCACAATACCAATACCATCTTAAAACCTTCAACATCTTTGAAAAAAAGAATAAAATAAAAACCCAAGCAACCACGACGCATTATAACCCAACATGATTTCAGTTTTAAAAATTTGCATAAAGAAATTTATTAAATGCAACAGAGTTATACATGTTTATATAATGCTATTATGAAGTTGAAAAGGGCAGAATTGCGCATTATTAATGAACTACATAGGGGCTGTCCATAAAAGACGTCACACTTTTTTTGACGATTTTTCACTCCCCCTCCCCCCTTTGTCACAAATTGTCACAGAAGGAAAGACCCCCCACTCCCCCTATGTCACCTGTCACGAATTCAAAATAAATAAAATTCATCTCAATACATTCAATATGTATGACAAACCATATAAATATGAGGGAAAAATCGATATAGATATATTATTGTTTTAGGTAAAGAATAATATTTCCTTAGTGTAGCATACAGGGCTGAGAAAATAAAGACCAAAACCTCATCAAAACGAGATCACTGCCGAAGAATCTTTTCAAGATCAGTTGATCAGTGAATTTTAAATCACATCGATCAATATCGGTACTGATCTTCCGTCACACAATGGGTAGTGAGTTTGGGTTAAAATGATTCTTGTTTTATATAAGTTCAATCATTGGATGATTCGATAAGCTTTAATGTTGGTGGAGGAAAATCACATATGATCAAGATAAGACATGACATGATCTACGTCTGAAATCCTTGATCTCCCGCCCTTTTTCAAATGGAGTACAATTGAATAAACTGCATTAGAATCACATAAGAGAAATTCTTATGATATACTATTATCAATGCTAGAAAATCAAATTACTGAAAAAATTGTCAGTGCATAACTTAAGTTAAACCGTTTAAAGGCATCTTTTTCTTTTTTACTCATATTTGGCAAAATTTATTAATTTCGCTAATTTACTCGCTCCTGATCACAACAGAAATGATTTCCTGCATCACTCATTTCCGAATTTACAAGAAGAAGCTTTTACATCAACAAATACACGTTTTCCTATAGAATGTAAACGTTTATTGTGGAGTTTTTTTCAGGAAATAGGGCAAAGTAGTAATATAATTAGGTATTTCAAAAATGCGCTCATTGAAAATATTGGACGTCACATTCCAAAAACCTCCCCCCCCTCCCCCCTGTCACAAAAAGTCACGTTTTATGAAACACCCCCCTCCCCCTTGCGGCGTGACGTCTTTTATGACAGCCCCATAGCAAATATGTACTTTATCGATGGTAACAATTTCAACTGTAGATTGTAAATGTCATAAGACAATAAGTGTGCTTAGATAATGCTTTACAAATGAAATTTAAACTTTTAATAACGTATTTCATATTAAAACAACTACATGAATATCACTATTAGGTTTTGCACGATGACGACACAAATGAATTATCGATGAATCAAATTCATCTTTGACTGCTATCGGTGGTTTGTTCCCACTGGAATGACAAGGAACACAATGGAATGATACAAGAATATCATTAGGTTTTGCACGATGACGACACAAATGAACTGTCGTTGAATTAAATTCATTTTTGACAAAGGCCGTGTGTTTGTTTTGTTTTGCGACTGCAAATTAAAAATTGAAAAATGACGAAAAAGTGCCCTGTATGTGTTTCCAGCATCAAGGAGCTATATTTGTATAAATCTGTTGTGAGGCGATATTTGTATAAATCTGTGTGAGGCGACTTGCAATTTTTACATTCAAACGATGAACTGAACGGTGAACTTTTAAACTGTAAACAAATACACATCGACTGTCAAAAAAAGTTTATTCTGTTCATTTTGTGAGGTTATGTCATGTTCGTGCAAAACCTAATGGGATAGAGTGGAACGATACGGAATGAACATGTAAACAAACCACTGATATGTTAGCTGTCAAACGATGTTCATTTATTTAGCTATTATTTTAAGGTTATGTCATTTTCGTGCATAACTTGATTAGTGCTGTTTATGACGTATGTTTTTATATTGTATGTTTGTATGTCATGTTAACAGTGTGATTGCATTGAACAACAGCGGTGAAGTTGTTTTCGAAGTAAAAGAAAAGCCAAATTTGCGTCGGTAATTCATTTTACTTTCTGTATTGCCGACGAATATTGGAAATAAAGTTACTTTAGACTAGCTTAAAATTAAAGAACTAATCTACTTTTTTTCAACACTAAGACATTGATTGAATGTAACAATTTAATTTCATTCCTTATAGTTTCCTTATATTACATTTCGGTGAGGAAAGGGTTCCGATCAGCTTTACAGCCCTGTCCAGAATGTATACCCTCCCCGTTATTTTGTATCAGGCCGAATTAGCGCATGCGCGCCATATAAGCACCTCTTTCAATATGAGGAATTCAGATTATTACCCAACAATTTTATTATTTATTTTATCTTACCTTTGGTCATAGTTTATATTCTGTTTTACATTAATTCCAGTGGTTCTATTCAAGTGTGTTTCGTAAGTGTATTTTGTTGTCATTCTACTTTTTTCCACTCCGTACTTTTGCTGACATGTTATTTTGGTTTCTTAAATGTAAAAGTTAGTTGTATGCAGTGGTGTTTTTGTATATTCCATTTCGTGTCTTAGATAGTGTTTATTAAATTATTTTCTAATTTTTCAGCTCCACATCCGTAATATTTTCCTATTGTTTTTTTTTTTCTAGTATTAAATATCTTATTCCTTCTTGTTTGTAATACTTTTTGTATATTGTTTGTTCATCCTAAAAAAGGATTAGTGTTTTTAATGACATTGCAAGGCCGCTCATCATGCTTTGGCGAATAAGAACTGAGGACATGCGTTTTCATTTAAATAATATTTACACTTGGGTTTTATTAGTATTACTACAGTATGTTCCCATTTCGTTATCTTCGGTTGACCCTTGACTGTGTTACCATCCGCTCAGGCACTTTTGAACATCTGCTGTACACTGACTCACAATCGAAATGTATCACGACCAATTTGATACAACGCACCCAAGGGCACGGTATAATGTATATTGAACATACAGGCACTCATACATACATACACACAGGTACACACACATATACACACGCATACATACCTACATGTATTCCACAAGCAAACTATTTCTATTCTAATAGATTCTTACTAAAATTAGTGTGCCAATAGTCATCTCATTAGTAGAGTCACCATGTTATTTTACCGATTACTCGACTTCCAATAAATGAATTATGATAAAATCGAATACAAAATCATTGCCTCGTCTCCAAGAAGCAATAGCGCATAAAAGTAGTTCGGAAATGGTTCAATACTGCTGTTTTACCGACGCAAAATGCTTCAAATTTCATGTTACTCTTAAAGTTAATCTATCAAACAGAGCTAACAGATGAGTAAAAATTTCTGAAGTGCTCTCTCCATTTTTCACGTGGTAACCGATTTTTCAATAAGTGTTGTTGTTTTGTAGTATTAGTATCTACGAACATGTTCGTGAAATATTTCGTCAATATTCGATTTTTTTATAATATTTATAGTTACATTTTCATTTTGATGCTTCTTGAAACTCAAGTTCTTTTTCGAATTACACGAAACTTTGCAAATGGATAAACAACTACTTTTGTCATTGAATGAAGAAAAAATTGTTTAAAAATGTTCAATTTTACTTTTTACTTAAATTTTCCAAAAAAAATCAATATTAAAGTACACGCGATTTTTGTTTCTGTTAAATGGTAAAATGTTTCATATATATTGGTTTTCATAAGCAGCAAAAAAATTTTGTGCTCAGATAGGGGTTTTGAAATATTTGATTTTTGTGTACGTGTGCTATAAGTAAAGTGCACCGCGTGAGCGAACCGGCATGGTTCGATTGACGATGTCGTCGGTGTGACTGAAGCGAGCTGCGACAGGTTTGGACAAGCATGTATAGTATTATGTACATCAGATAATTTGTTAATTACATATTATTTTACAAATTTTGACTAAAAATTATATTATTTTTTCTTGTGATTTGGACGCGAAAATAGTCAAGTATAAAGTTAGTTTGCATCAAACCAATACCAATCGAATTCCAACTGCGCATAATCTATTCAATTAAGTAAAGGACTCCTTCAAAAATATAAACTTTGATTTTTGCATGATAGACGAATCAGGATAGACAACAGCAACATGGATTTAAAAACGTAATCACGATGAAAACCACGCGCAAATGTGAGACTTTTTCATACAACGAGGATTTTGTTGTAAATGTTCTGTTCAAACTATCAGAATAGATAGAATAATCTAGAGTTTTAGAAATATTTGATTAATAAATTTCCTGAAATAACTAATAGAAAAAGCTGTTTTAATCTACCTAGTGGTGTAATAATGCCTTTCTCATATTATTCATTTTCTCTTATATATTACAGCAAAAATTCATCGAAATACTACAATTTAAAAAAGTTGGGATGAGAAAGGCAAAAAATCATTTTCTATACCTACTTGTACAAACCTGTCGCAGTCCGCTTCAATCGCACCGACGACATCGCACCCTACCGAACCCTGCCGCACCATACCGATTCGCTCACGCGGTGCACTTTGCATACAGCGCGCGTACACAAAAAATCAAATATTTCAAAAGCCGATTTTTTGACGATTATAATATAATAATATAACGATTATAATATAATAATATAACACTTATAATTATAACTTATAACACTTATTATAAAACACTTAGCTCGTGAAAAATTGGGGGGGTCACCTCAGAAATTTTTACTCAGATCTAACTCTAACAAATGGTTTTCGTATATGAACTAACTAATAGAGCTGAGATAAATAGGGGTACCGTTACCCAATTTCTATCTCTTCTATTGGTCGATCGTTAGTCTTGAGCTGAAACGGTGACCTGTATTAACGTTCTTGCATGCACTTACTCTTACATTTCATTTACACATCATCTCACCCATCAGGTCCCAAACGACACATCCTCACAATATAAACTGGATGAACATCGTTTGACAGCTATCAGTGGTTTGCTTATTGATTCAGTCATTATTATTTTATTCTATTCTACAATATTCTGTCTCATTCCACAGTATTCCATAGTACACAAACCACCAATAAACGTCAAAGATGGACTCGATTTATAACTTCATTTGTTGTCAGCGTGTGAAACCCAATTGGGATACGTTCACATCTATAGCACGGAAGAAAGATATTGTAAGAATTTAATTCACATTACTTTAAAGTATTTAGCATTGGTGTAATTACAAATTATGTCTGTTGTATTTACGGCGGCGTTGCAGCGATTAGGTTTCAATTAGTTAGCATCTAGTCGAACAATTGTGCAATACAATGCCTTCAAGCAATGAGGATCTTTAAAATGCTTAGAGAATTTAGTTGATCGGGCCTGGGCACAAAATTCGATTCCATTGGCTATGAACACGATTGCCTGGGTCCTTCGTGCAATGCACTGATGTCAAATTCTACTGAAACCAGTATTGAACTATGACGTTTTCGGATCATGGGAACCAGGAATGGCGGAAGATCTATTGAGGGTATACTGAACTCCACACCTGGAATAGGTAACACCTTGAAATGCGGGTTTTTATCACTTTCCTTCAACATCAAACGCAAACTTACCTCCCACACTTTTTCACTCACACACACACACACACACTCTCTCTCTCTCTCTCTCTCACACACACACACACTCACACACACACACACGAAATTCTTCGAAATAGTACAATTTAAAAAAAGTTTAGAAAATAGTTTTGAAGATTTCTGTTGCATAATACTACTACATTGATATACTACATTTGAATTTAAGTTAGTAAAAATCTATTCAATGATATGTGAGAAAGTGAAGAGAGCTCCATTTTATCACATTTGATTATTATTGTATTCCGGAACCGAAAGCTGGATATCGACATAAAGACATTCAACCATACACTAATATGACCTACGATACCGGTAGTCGGACAAAGAGATACCTTATGAAAAAAAATCTTCAAACAAACATTTTTACACTAAGCACGCAACCTTCGAAAGCAGGGTTTAAACCGAATGAACATTCTTATGGTATTTTAGGGCCTTTCATTTGAATCTAAGTTTGTGAAAATCGGTTCAGCCATCTTCGAGAAAAGTAAGTGACATTATTTTCACATATTTGGTGCAAATCACCCTGTAATTCCGGAACCGGAAGTCGGATCCAAATGAAATTCAGGAACTTTGTATGGGTCCATAAGATCTTTCATTTGAATCTAAGTTTGTGAAAATCGGTTCAGCCATCTCCGAGAAAAGTGAGTGACACATACGCAAACTAACAGACATAAGCTTAGTTCGTCGAACTGAATCGAATGGTATATGACATTCGGCCCTCCGGGCCTCGGTTGAAAAGTCGGTTTTAGCAGTGATTCTATAGCCTTTCTGTATGAGAAATGCAAAACTGTTATCTATGCTATTTATTTAAAAAGAAAATTTTTCGGAACAAAATTCAATATATTGTTATTATAACTTTTTCTCAATATAATGTGTAGGTTATTAGATGTCGTAGCAATTAAATAACTTACATTGGATCATTTTTTTTTTAAACATTAAGTTTCTTAGTTGGCGTATAGTTGTGAATCTGTGAAACAATATACTGTACAGTTTAAAACCAATTTTATTGTCAAAATGCAGTAGATTGTTTTGAAGTTCATAGATCTGACTGTAAATCAACTGTTCTTACATTGAAATCAGTGATTTATTTTTTTTGCGGGTACCGCGCAGAGAATTTGAACTTTGTTTGATGCATATGGAAATGTTGTGTGAACTAATTGAGACTATGGTCATATGCTATTCTAAGTTAGCTTAGGTTGCATGTCGAGCATGAAGTCGTACTCATGATTATCATGCGTATGGTTCAATATGCAATTCCAACTGATTTTTTTCAATGACGGGAAACTCATGGGCGATCATCTAAGCAATTTGATCATGCAGTTCCAGTTCAAATCCCAACTCGGATAACATTCAATTGAACTACAGAACCTTTTATTCTAATGATGTTAAATTCCACGCAACACCTATTTGTGTGCACTGAGAACGACTGATTAATATCGAATGCTTTATTTACATTTAATTATTAACTATTAGTGGTTCTCTTGAGACGAGTAAGTTTCTTTGAAGAACATTGTATAATTCTCGATAACCAATTAGCCTCGTGTGATCGTGTTTCATACACTGTTTCCTAAGCATTCAATCAAACATCCCATTTAAAACAGTCATCCCTTAAACGCGTTGTTGTTGACCTTATTCTGCTTTCAGATACTGAAGTCGGTTTACGTTTGCACAAGTAGTGATGAGAAAAGGGACGAGGTTGGCCGGAATGTGAAAGGTGCCGCACGATATTTATTTTTGTATTTCTTACATTAAATTTCTGTTTATATAACATCAACATGTGGTTTCATATTTTTTCTTACGTTTCATAATCACTATACACGAAGAAAAATTTATTTTAAATTATTATTTAATATTACACTTTGAATTCAAATATATCTTATTTTGAATCAGCGCTTATTTTCAATCCTTTGATTCAAATACATTTATATTTACTTCAAAGCAAATTTTTTTTTCTTCGCGCACAGAAATAAATAAAATTAGCATTTAATTAAAATATATTATGCATTAATTCAAATATACTTCATTTCCAACTGAATTTCATTTCACTTGGAATCAAAAATGATAGATTTTTGTTTAAATTCAATAAATAGTCATTTAAAAAGAATTTTTCTCTAAATATTGTAAATTAAATTTTTATTTATTATTGATTGCATTTTGTGCGCTCAGCTATGTTAAGTACGGTTGCCGTATTGACACCTCTAGTTCCTTTCGTTCAATAGTTTTCAAAAGCTCTGCAGTGAAACCGTTCTCTGGAATGAATACAAAAGTAAGTTTCCTGTACATTTATCATTCATAACCTACCTATCCGATGAAAGCACACACTATACGCATTATAGTATCGCACAATTATAACGATTTCAACAGTGCAGATAATTTCAATTCGTCAACTGCTTTGAAAGTTATTACTTCCTCGAACGACGTTTTCCGTTTGAATGATGTAGCAAAATAAGATCTTAGAAAAAGTTGTCAACTAGTACTAATGCTTGATTCAATGAAAACATTTTAGAATCAATAATATTCAATAATTTGATTCAAGGACGAAAAATTTTAATCAAAGTCAAAGAAATTGAAGCTAAGACTCAGTATATTTGATTCAGTTTAAGTCAAAAGTCAACATAATTTTTTATTTGAATCTATCCAACGACATAGTTGATTCAAATACATTTAATGTACTGTAACAAGCATTTGAATCGAATAAATTTTTGATTTGATTCATAAAGCTTGCTTCAGATAGAATTGGAACGAAGACAATTGCCAGTATTTCAGTTTTTTATTGATGAATTAAAGATCTTTTTTCATGCAAATGTAGCGTTTTCTTCATACTTTTAAGAAAAAATACGGATATAGTTATTCGTCACAGTTTCGAAAGAATTCTCGATTTTCTCCTGTAACACGGCTCATTGGGCGGCGCACACCTTCTTCGTCCATCGTTTTAGCTATCTTATTCCATCAGGTCGTCATTCGATTGATGTCTTTGACAACCTTTCCTTTTGCCTTAAGTCTCCTCTTCATGATTGCCCAGTATTTCTAAATAGGGCGGAACTGGAGGCAGTTGAGTGGGTTAAGGTTTTTCGGAACAAACTGGACCCCTTCCTCTGCATACCATTCTCGAATTCTTGAAGAAAAATTTAAATTTGGCTGGAACATCCCCCCGAGCCGTTGCCAAGTAAAATTTTTGACCTGGGATTTGCCCGAAGTCAGCCTTGACATAGGTTTCATCGTCCATCAGAAGACACCCGTCGAACTTGGTCAGCACCTGGTCATATAGTTTCCGAGTACGAATTTTGACCACACTATTCTGTTTTATGGTCCGATTTGGCTGTTTGCTAGCTCGACACGACTTGATTCCTTCCCGGAGTTGAGGTCTCCTCACGGTATTATGGGCAGCACCGAATTTTCTAGCCAAATCACGGTCCGACAGATTAGGATTCCTCTTAATCGTCTTCGAAATCTTACCACGCAGTTTCCGGTCGACAGTTCCACTGCGACGATTGGCTTGAGGCTTCCGAATCGTCGTCAATGTTTTCTTATACCGTTTGATAACGCGCCATACGGTATTTCTGGGCAATTTCAGCTGTTTAGCTAGCCTAGATGCAAACCACAATAGATTTTCCAAATAACTGTGCACAATTTTTTCCCTTCTTTCGGCTCCCATGTTGATTGTTTACAAAGTACAGTCGATTTGCGGAATGTCAAAAATCATACCTGAAGCTGACAAAATTCCCGACACGTGGGCGCCAAGAACTTTCAAATCCGTCCACCAGGAGCGACACGATATGAGCAATAGTTTGTTCCAATTCTAAATGAAGCAAGCTTTAGAAATTTTGAAATTTGAATACATATCTCAATATATTTGAATCTAATATGCATTGCCACACTAAATTTGATTCAAAAAGAGTTTTATTTGATTCAAATTATAATTCATAAATAGCCGTATTTGATTCCAACAATTGTTTGAAATTGACTTAAAAACTCAATATATTAGAATCTAATGTGTTCTATTTCTCTGCGTGTACTCTTTCCGTTCGCTTTAAGCAAATTGTTCTGCCACTGCCTACAAGACATGATTATTAGATCCTCTACACAGACTTACAAATATATAACCATTAGATGTAATGTCACATAATATTATAAGCGAATTCCGATAAAAATCGATACAATCTTCAATTGAAACGAGCTATGAAAAATAGAGTATTAACTATTCTCTATCGTTAACTATTATGACTCTCAGTGGGTACCGAGTCTTTCGGAATTCCTCTTCAAAGTGAATGTTGATAGGTTGCTTCTTGGTCACAAAAAAAACGCGAGATTTGGTTTTGTTTCGATTTAGAGAGTTTAAGATGTTCTAGCCAGTGAAACTAGGAACGAAAAGTGAAGTTGTGATTGACATGAAACAAGCTACTTGAGGGAAAACAACATGAAATTTTGTTGTTTTCCCTCAAGTAGCAATAAAAATTATTTCAAAGAATATCACATATGTGAGAATGTGAGTGATATGAGAAAGCCGTCAATACACCACTAGGTGGATTAAAACAGACCCAACTAACCAAAAGTAAATCAGTCCCTTAAGCAGCTCTCAAAGTTAATCAATAGCATTCTAAGCAGCCCATTTTTTAAGTAATTATCCACACTTGAAAGTTCGCGCGACGCAGCGGAACGAACTTCTAAGCTGCTTCTAGAATACATTGTTCAGCTTCTATGCAGCGAAAAAGTTCACGCGGAACTTGTTCTGTACTTTCAAGTTGCTGAAGGTACCACGTGCACTCTTAAGCAGCGAGAAAGTTCACGCGGAACTTGTTCTGTACTTCGAACTGTCAAAAATTGCCACGTGTTTTCTTAAGCAGCTAGAAAGTTCACGCGGAACTTGATCTGTACTTTCAAGTTCTCAAAAGTTCCGCGTGTACTTTTAAGCAGCAAGAAAGTTGACTTTTTAAGTAATTGTGGAACTTCTGGTTGCTTGGGGATGTTGTATTGCTATCTGGTATCTGATATCTGGTATAAAATAAATATGATGGCAAAATAAATGACAATAATAATAAGACACTTAATTGTTCTGGATAACTGGAAAGATGATGTGCGTGAGCTTACCATAGTTGAGCAAGACTCTGCAAATTAGAAAGGTGTCCTGCCGCTAAATCTCGCACATGCTTATTTAGGGCTAAAAAGACAAGCACAAGTGCACTTCGAGTACATGTTTGACTGGATCCATTATTATACGTCAGAGAAATGAATGGTTACCCGACAATAGACTGAAGTCGTCGTGGCACGAGTGCTTGGAAGGGAGGCTCAATGGGTCGGAAAGATCATGATGCCGGTTCTCAGGGAGGCTCATAGTATACTTTTGGAGTAATAAATTGATTGAAGACCGAAATCGCCATGAAAGGACCTTACATGAAGCACATGAGCATCGCTACCATAGTGAAAATCAACGGTTTAGTGCTCCAATTACTTGCCCATCCGCCTTGTTCACCTGATTTGGCCTCCTCGAACTGTTATCTATTCCCAAACCTTTCGTTTTGGTATTTTAGACTGCTGCTTTCGGTACCTGATACCGAAACCTGTATAGCTATAGTAAGTTTGTATGGCCATCAACTAATACGACCTTCAAATAAAAGAATATGCTTTCCGTTCTCCACAAATCGAAGTAAAAGATATATCTCGGACCACTTCTCAAAATCGATCACAAGTCTTGTGGATTGTTGGGCTCTAGACATGGACATTTAGAAGGTCTTAAACATGTGGGATTGAAATGACATGATAGTAAACGTTAAGAAATGTAATACAACAACATTCTCTCGGTCATAGTCTCAAAATTTTATTGAAATACCTAATAATGATAGTTCTAGTGTGAAAGTTTAAGGTGTCTGTTAAAAACGCCGGTAAATGGCGCACCGGAAATTATCTACTTAAGCAATCTTCAGTAAGATTATTTTTTCATTCTGGGCCCCTCCCGAAACCAAATCCTGGGTACGGGCCTGGTTTCTACACATTAGAAAAAAAATTGATCACTAAATAAAAACAATTGGAAAAAATTATACATTAAACAAGTTTTTGATTGTCGAAGAACCTGTGGCAGACAACTTCTGCACAACAGTTCCAGAAACAGTCAAATTTGTCTGTACAGTAATCAACTGTTCGTCTGTCGATTATGATCACACTTGTACACTTTGACTGTATAAAGACCGACAATCGCGCAGATTTTCACCCCGATTCTGCAATCCGACGAATTTGTGATACGAACGAATCTACACTTTCGTTCGAGTTCGAATTTTGCATTCATTATTCCGTTTGACTTGTATGATTCGATCGACTCTCATTCGGGAACACTTGAAATTTCGAACACCAATCATCAAAGTTGTCAACACTACTTAGACGTTCTATATTATTCACATTATTTATTTCTTAGTAAACGAAACCATCACACTTGTATAAACAAATTAGAACGATTCTAAACCGAACAGAAGTAATACGTACGCAAGTCGATCGAGTAATGTTCGAAAATTGAACAACTCGAACGAATGATATTCGAGTTCATACCCAACTCGAACGGAATGCAGAATGGAAATTGTACATTCGATCGAAATATTTCGAATCGATCGACGTACAGAATAGGGGTGTTTGACTGTTTACAGACAACTGCGAACCGATTACACTATATTACAGTCTAGCTGCACAAATTTGTGTAGAGAAACTGGCTAGTCTAATCGTAGTTTAACCAATTTCACTCAACAATCCTCAGCTCCGGAACCAGAATCGGACCCGGAAAAATCCACATCTTTCTATATGGCAGGACTGACATTCATTTGAATCTCAGTTCGGTAAAATCCCCAAGTAAATTGAATGCACATTTTTGTTACATCTACACATAATGTGTTCTGTGTTACACTATATCGACAAGGAGAGGATTGTTTCTAGTTTGAAACTACTAATGATATGGTTGAAGTTCAAATTTGTATTTTTATTGGATCAGAATTAAAAAATTGCTTGTTTCTAACCAAAGATTGAAGTTTGTATAAAGGCTTTACCTTAAAAAAACTTCAAATTTCTTTCTAGTGTGATTGAATTTTCCCTAAGAAAATCAGCTCTTATTCTGTTCTTACACTTCGATCAAAAAGTCCCCGGTCTGACAAAGAAAACCACACTTTTTTCCCGAATTTAGATTTTGTTCATCAATGTATTCTCCTTGACGATCAATACAATTGTTCCAACGCCGTTCAAACTTTTGTACATCACTTTGGATGCTCGAATTCTTCATAACCGCCAAGATCAATTCTTTTCCAGCAAGCTTTTTTTTTAATCTGAGAACAGAAAATCTGGCGAACATAGTGGATGCGATAGCAATTCGCAGTTCAATTCAAGGACACGTGACACGACGCTGTAAGAAAATGCGGCACCCACTTTTCAAACCAATTTGTTATACAATTAAGTGCTCTTGCAAAATTCTGAATAAAAAATTATTTAACATCTTTATTATAACTATTAAGCCATATGTGTTTTAAAATTATCTTTACATAACCAATTTCTGATTTTTTTTCTTGTCTACACGTAACGCATCAGCTTTGTTTTTTGTTACGATTAATTAAATATCGGAACAAAAATCCATCCAAAGTTGTCAACATCCATCGCGGCGGAATCCTCAGGAGAGTAATCTTAAAAACGTAATTAAAGCTTATTGAACTAATTTTACCTATCAAAGAATATCCTACCTGCAATGCTTGATACCAATAGCCGGTTGTGTTGTCGGTTTTCCCAATCGTCCAAACTGCCATTCGTGTGTAGCGTTTAACATTGGAAGCTAGTAACTTCCAAAATCCCATTGACTGCCATTTTTCAGTCATGCTTGTATTAACGAACATCGGTGTCACCAACTGACACTCCACCCCAGTTCCTCGTAATTCCTGCTGTAAGCTCAACGTAAAACTGTTTACGAATGACTTCGATGCGGAGTACATTTGCAGGTAAGGTAATGGGAGGTGCCCAGAAGAAGAGCTAATGTTCACCACTATTCCTCGGCAACGTTCTTTCATTTGGGGTACAAGCATGTAAGTTAACATGACCAAAGGAAATATATTGACTGTGATAGATTGCTCAATATCTTGCTTCGATAGTTTTTCCAATGGAAGCGGATGATCATGTACCATTCCAACGTTATTCACTAATATTGAGATGCTGTTATCGATCGTGAATAGCGTTTATACTTCACCATTACTCACCTAGCATACCAATCTCAATTCCTGTGAGGTTTTGTTCGATTTTTTCGTAAATTTGAGAACTGGAAGAAAAATCAATAGCGATCCATTTTACCTGGACGCTATACTTGGACTTGATTTCCTTTGAAACCTGAATTAGTTTGGCTTCAGTTCTCGAAATAAGCATTATATTCATTCCTTTCCTAGCAAGGTTCATTGCATATTCTTTACCAATGCCATCTGATGATCCTGTAATAACTTCAACCGCCCAGATGAGGTTAGCATTAGCCAGGTACAATATGATAATAGTTAGTTTTCTTACCAGCCCACTTTCCATATCGTTCACAAAAAGGTTCTCTTTTTCCGAATAATACATTCCGAATTATTTCCAACGGAGAATAAAAGTTATCAAATATATACTGCAGAGAAGCATATACACCTATAAGCATTAAAAATTCACTTATAACACTTCCTGTATCAAACATGATGCTTTCTGTATGATGCTACAGATAAAACTAACAGTGCACACTTGTGCAGGTTTCAGACATTCACTAGTGAAAAGCTTATAGTAAGTGCAGAAAAGTCAATGCCGGTGGTGAATAATCAGCATTCCTATCTTGCTCTTGACTAGACAATACAACCAACATGTCCATATATAAAACTGTAATTATAAACTTACTCATGGAGTCGCGTTTCGTGTTGTCAATTACCTGGGTGATCGGTGAGCGTTGTTACGTTTTATCTAGACCTCAACGGTTGTTTTATCTGCACAATAAACAGGCGCGTGAACCCCACTGGACATATACATCAAAGTAAGGAAAACTAGTTGATTCTCAAGTAACACTAGTTCAGCTGTTTATTTCAGCTTACGTCATTACTTTTATCGCAGATACTAGTTTTCTCGTAGTGATAGAAAATTAGGCGTAACAACATTTTAAGAGGGCTCTCTAAGAAGCGGTTTTGAAGACCTGTTTTTTATGTAAATACGTCTTACTTTACTATGTACTTACTCTTCGACTGGAGGCCTTTTATGGCGACTGATAAATTCTTGACCACGAATATGTACTAAACACTAAACATTATTTTGTCTCCATGCTTTATGATCAGCAACTTCTAATACGTTTTCAGCAGTTCGAGATAACTATAAATAACTTGAAAATTAAATTTTCTTAAGATTTGGAATCAACGAGCATAAAGAAAAAAAAACTTATTTTGTTTTTCTTTGGCAATAGTTTTGATGTAGTCCAGGTGCGTACACAAGGATGGGTTTAAAGGGTTTAAACTCTTTCGAAAAAAATATTATGTTATAAATTTCCCGATTTCCCGTTATTTTTCGAACAAATCTGCTTGAAATTTTTCTTTTTTCGCCGAGTTTTTCAGCATTCCTGTAAGCCTGCAAAAATTTCTAGACAATCAAGAAAAATTACATGCAATACAAAAGATCCCATCCGTTCTGACTCGAATTTTTATAATTTAGATCAATATGGCAAATGAAACATGTTATCTTTTACGATCAGCAAGACAAACAAATGTTTAACTGAATTTTGCAAGAATATTCCAACATCAAATCACGAAGTATTGTCTCCCTACAAAGATTCAATCTGTTCTCGTGCGTTAGACGGAAAGATACTATCAGTTTTATACAATTGTTTACTAGCAGGACTAGCAGAATTGTTATACGTCAGGGAGGTATAACTTTGATGTCTCTGTGATAATGGCGCATCAACTGGTCCTTCTCGTCAAAAGAAAAGCTACTTAAATCAATTCAGCAGCTATTGTGCGCGAAGCTTCACATTCATGGAAAATGCTGTCAAACTTGTTCAACATGGAAAAAGTTCAACTATCTCGATTCTATTACGAATCAAAATCGACCTCAAACAACTATTTTCGATATTTTCATACTTTGAAATATTAGCGTCAGCAATAATTTATTTATTACTTCGCATATTCAACCATATTCCCGAAACCAACAGTATCAGCAATTCGAGTAAATCTTCGGAATTGTCAGCCATATGATCTTCGAACTTGATCCACAACCAAATAACTGGAACGAGCCTAAAGTTATTGAAATCGGTTAAGCTATCTCCAGAAAATCTAGCGGAAGGAAAAAGACTGCGTTTTGTCGGTCACCTATATTATTATATCTCTGAAGCCAGAAAGCAAAGTCCTGGAATTGCATTCCTTTTGTGGAATTTCACCTTTCTGTTTCAACAGACTTCGCAGCCGATTCTTAATATCATTGCATGGCTAGTTCTATGGATCCTACTGACACTAAGAATCCTTCCAGGTCGGGGCTCGAACATACGACAACTGGCTTGTAAGACCAGCGTTCTATGCATTGTGACATCAAATTGATATTCAAAACCCAAGACTAGCTTCCAAATAAGTGTAAGCCATGATTGAGCTTAAAGAAAGAAATTGCGTCGGTTACGTCACTTATACCATTATATACAGTCTGTTACATAAGAGCATGGTCATGATTACTCGCGATCGGTAAAGTGGAATAGAGTGATTTTTTTAACACTGAGGGCAGTAGTGTCATTCATGCAATGCGAGAACAAATCAGCTGACTATTACTTACAATTCGATCACAGCATTTTCCCAAAATGAGTACCGCGTCCGCTTCGTACTTCAAAAGGTCTTGGGTCATTAAGCTGCAAATACATGCAAAAGTCAAAACAGTTTGTGAGTAAATCTTTTTAAAGAGGAGAAAAATGTCGACCGCGGCAGATTGGGTCATTTTGGGACCTTTCTGTGTGTATGTATGTAACCAAAATATGTACTCGATTTTTTCGGAGATGACTAAACCGATTTTTACAAACACAAGATTCAAATGAAAGGCCTTTTGGTCCCATAACCTGCTATTATGTTAAATCTGAATGTATAAAAACACTACTGTTTAATTTAAGACTAATAAAAGGAAGTTGGCGGAAATTACAAATGACATTTTCTGTTGGCAACAATTTTTTCTCTTCGCTCATTCCTGCTCTTTGTCAGGGGGTGAGCCAATCTTCGATTCGGGAATTAAGGATCGTTCACCGCTTACGTCCGTAAACACCGCGACGGCCTTGAGGCGATAGCCTAAATTGCAGGGCAACACAACCAGCTTATGTATGGGGCGTTGATATTGAGTTTTAGCCCGCCAAAGTGTGACGTTGCGTACAATCCCGTTAGCATCTGGATGGACTGCTACCACACGAGCAAGCTCCCAAAAGGCTGGCGGTATATTGTCCGTCTTGACCAGCACAAGGTGTCCGATTTTGATGTTCTCCTGTATCGTCCTCCATTTATTTCTCGGTTGAAGGGTTGCGAGATATTCAGATCTCCAACGCTCCCAGATTTCAGCAGTATACCGACGAAGTCGTTGATATCGATCCAGTCGATTTTTTGGCACATGGCTTGTATTCGGCTCTGGCATCAAGTTCAGTGGTTGACCAATGACAAAGTGTCCTGGCGTCAATGCTTCACAGGAATCTGCAGAATTAGAGAGTGCGCAAAGAGGGCGGGAATTTAAACAAGCTTCAATTTCCACGAGCAATATCGTCAGATCTTCGAATGTAGGAACCTGTGTTCCAACCACGGTGCGAAAGTGTTTTTTCATGCTCTTGTCTGCGGCCTCCCATATACCTCCTATATGAAAAGCACTGGATGTAATGAATTTCCATTTAACTCCGCAACGGCTAAGATGACGATCAATGTCGGTGTTAAAGTTTAACTTCTAAAGATTTTCTCGTAGCATTCGATCCGCATCCGTCAGATCGGTTACTCCTTCCAAGTGGATGGCTTTTGTCGCTAGGCACACAAAGACAGCAACATAGCCCTTAACTGTTTTAGACGATCTCAGAAGATTGGTTCGTAAGGTGACAGGTCCGGCGTAATCCACCCCAACATGTTCAAAAGCACGTCCTCCTGACGATCTGACTGCAGTCAAACTACCCATCAGCTGCTGTGCAGTTTTGGCTTTCCAACGAGCACAACGAACACAGTTGTTGATCACGGATGATATTGCTGTATGACAACTGAGAACCCAGTATCGTTGATTTAGTGAAGCAATCACCAACGTTGGCCCACGTGAAGATTTTACAGATGCTGTTGCTGAATAAGCAAGTATGTGTACCGATGTGTCTTCGGTAGAATCACCGGATGCCGCATGTTGTAGGGTAATCCTGAGTTCAGCAACCTGCCTGAGACTCGCAGTGTACCCTGTCCATCAAAGAACGGATAGGCTGATTTCAGCTGAGCATTTTTTGGTTCCAACCCTTTACGAATGAGATCGCGACCGAACTGTTCGAACTGCGATTGGCAACAAATGTTTTCCATTTTTTGGGGTGCGCTTAGAGCCACTCCAAAACAATTCGGGAGTCAATCCAGGCGTGGACGCTGACTTCGACATCTGTGAAGGCTTCCAGAATCCGTCGCAAGAGATCGGTCAGCAAGACTGCCGCATTTAACTCCAATTTTGGTATGGAAATTTGACGAATGGGTGCTACTTTCGTTTTGCTAGCGATGAGAGAAACGTATATCGTACCGTCACTACCCACCGAGCGTGCATACACAACTGCTGCATAGGCTGCTTCCGATGCATCGGCGAATCCGTGCAGCTGGATCTTTCCATTGTGGTTTGCTAACCACCTAGGAATGCGTATTTCCTCAATCAACTGTAAACTTGATTTAACCCTGGTCCACTCATCATCAATAGCTGCAGGAAGGGGGTCATCCCAAGATAAATCGAGAAGCCAAAGTGATTGATGCAAAATCTTAATCCGAACGATTACCGCCGAAATCCACCCAAGAGGGACGTACAAGCGAGCCGTATCTGACAACAGTTGACGCTTAGTATTTTGCTGATGAATGTTCAGTTTCAGTTTATAACAGAATTCGTCCTTTGATGGAGACCAATGTATCCCCAATGCTTTCACTGAATCCGCCTCTGGTGCGCAATCGGTTGTTGCTGTATTTCTTCATTTGATTTCAACAACTGTGGGACGTTTGTCGACCACTTTCGCAGATTAAATCCAGCGGCTGATGTTATCTGGATAATATCGTTTTTAATCTGGACTGCATCTTCTACTGAATCAGCACCCGACAGGAGATCGTCGACGTAAAAGTTCTTTTCAATTCTTTCAGCAGCAACAGGGTACACTGTCTTGCTGTCCCTGGCTGCTTGTCGTAGTGATTCGATGGCTAAGTAAGCGACACCGGCCGTTCCGTATGTTACCGTTAGAAGTCGATAATGTTTTACAGGCAGTTCGGGATCAGTTCTCCATACGATCCGTTGGAAATCCGCATCAGCATTGTTCACCCACACTTGGCGATACATTTTTTCTGCATCTGCCATAAAAGCCACCGCGTAGCTTCGAAAGCGAGTGAGTATTACGAACAAATCTTCGATCTTACTTGGCTTGCTGTATCCGAGATCTGCCAGTTGTAATGATTCCAAACATTTCAAACGGCTGGTGTCAATTTTCTTCTGCGGAAGGTTCCGTGTGAGCTTGGTTAGCACAAAGGCCTTCGTGTTGACGACTGGTCGATTGTCGAACCACGGCTGTCGGTAAAGTACCTACAGTCAACATTGAACAGCTGTTTTTGACGTTAGCCGAACAGGATACTACTTGCTCGTTGCCATCCTCGTCGCTCTTCGCCACTAGCTTCTCGTTCGCTTTCACGGTTGTTTTATTAACAGCTTCATTCATCATCTTATCGCACAGCAGTGTATGATGTTTTTGTTTACAGTCGCGTTTCTGCATACAGATTTCGATTGGCAAACTTTCACCCAATGATTTGACCGCAAACAATTAAAGCAAAGTTTCGCATGCTGGGCCAACTCACGTCGCTCTTTCACCGGTGCTTGCATTCACTGCATTGATAGATTGCGTGATCTTCGGAGCAGATTGGGCATGGAAACTTCTGAACGATGTTCATGCTTTTGATTTCCTTCTTGATTGGTGGATATTTCCTTCCCTCCTTCATAACTTCACGCTTTGTATTATCGTACGATGGTCTACTACCGAAAGCAGCACAGGTCTCGAACGTATCGCATTTGCGTTTCAGGAACTTCATCAGATCGTCGAACGTTAAGTTTTCGGTGTCAACGCTATACTGTGCCCATTGAGATCGCAGTCCGTCATCCAGCTTCTTGAGAATTAAGTGGATGAGCCAGGGATCTCTCGTCTCACGTTGTTCTCCCATAGCTTTTAGCTGGCGTATGACTTAATCGGAAGTGGATACGAGCTTTCGCAGATTTGCCAGGTTTGGCACCTTGATTACCGGCTGGTCGCAGAATTCCTGAACAAGCGCGAAACAGCGAATTTCGGTTTGTCGTAATGCTCGACCAGGGTATCCCATACTTGTTTATAGTTAGCATCGGTGACAGTATAACTACTCACAAGACTTTTCGCTTCTTCTAAATGTGACATCAGAAGTTGCAACTTAAGTGCACTCGTTAGATTTTTCCGGTCTACGCTGCTGATGAACAGGTCCTTAAATGAGGGCCACTGTTTTCTCTCACCTTTGAAGACAGGAAGACTATACGACGGTAATTGTGTATCGATTAGCTCAACTTGCCTTCCGCGGAACTGGACAGCCAACTCCTCCACAGATAGCTTCAACAGCTTGTCTAGTCAACAACGCCCTTTGTGTTTCGAGTAACACTCTTACTGCTTCTTTTAAACCACTACTAGTGTCCGTAACAGTTTGATCACTACCGATTTCTTGTTCCTCATTCAACATTTATTTATTTATTTATTTATTTATTTATTATCATCGGACATTACCGTCTAAATGATATGAGTGGGGAAAAGCCCGTTTGAGTGTACCAAAACATTTCAATGGCACTCTTCTCAAAGAGGCATAAAAACCACTATCTTTTCTAATACACTAAAATTTACACATAATACATACAAAATTGTCGTTGTTAATAAATAAAACTATACAAACATCATACATTAATCATACAAACACCAATAAATAGTATACATAAATATCACAGTAATTGTAGTCTTCGTATAGAGGATGCAAATTTTTTTGATGCGTCACCAAACTCGAAGGTAGACTCTGCTCGTGAAAAAGTACGTATCATTGAAGAGACTGATTCGTGATATCCATAGCTCGTCCGATGAAACCTCGTAGATAATAACGACGCATCGCGGGTTCTTCTAGTGGCTCGAAGATCCAAACGGGATAATAGTTCCGGTGCATCAATTTCACCATTCAGAATTTTCGCAACTGTTAAGGCTTGTTGAATACGACGACGACGTTCCAATGATTCAAGATTTAATAGCTGACAACGATCTTGATATGGCGGTAGGTTCTGCGGGTCACGCCAAGGTAGATTCCTGAGAGCTAATCGTATGAATCTTTTTTGTACTCTTTCTAGTTTTAGGCTCCAAGTTAACTGATACGGATTCCAAACTGGCGATGAAAACTCAAGAATTGGCCGAACTAAGGAGCAATAAAGAGATTTTAGGCAATATGGATCGGTGAAGTCACGGGATATTTTAGATATGAATCCCAGTTGTCGATTCGCTTTTTTGGTTATATGAGCCATGTGGGAGCTAAAGCTCAGTTTGTGGTCCAATATAATGCCAAGATCACTGATTTCATTGACTCTACGTAACGGTATACCATCAATGCTGTAACTAAAGATGATCGGATCGCTCTTCCTATGAAAAGTCATTACGGCGCATTTAGCGATGCTAATGGTCAGCTGATTTGTTCGACACCAATCCACGAAGCTATTCAATAGTGTTTGCAATCGAACGCAGTCTTCGGTCGAATTCACTGCTAAATACAGTTTGAGATCGTCAGCAAATATTAGTTTACATCCAGTACCCAAAACGGAAGCTACATCATTAAAAAAGAGTATGAAAAGCAGGGGACCCAGATTACTACCCTGTGGTACTCCTGATCCATTGGTAAATGCGGACGATTCGCAAGAACCCAGTTTTACACGAATAATTCTGTGGGTAAGGTAAGACCGTAGCCAAGTAGTTAGCTTGTGTGTGGCTCCGAGCAGACTGAATTTGCGAAGAAGAACTTCATGGTCGATACGATCGAAGGCTGCTTTCAGGTCAGTGTATATAACATCCACCTGTAATTTATTCTCCATATGGTCGATACATGTTGACGTAAAATGCAGTAAATTCGTTAAAACAGAACGGCCTGGCATGAATCCATGCTGATCAGTTGAAATGTAGCCAGCGATACGACGGAGAATAAATTGATTGACGATGATTTCAAATATTTTACTTCCTGCCGAAAGATTCGTAATTCCACGATACTGTTGGACATTTCGTCTATCTCCATTTTTAAACACAGGAAACATGTAGGATTGTTTCCAAATATCGGGAAACTTTGCCTCATTAAACGATTGGTTGAAGATTTGAGATAATGGTACCGATAAAGCAGCTGCACAGCGGCGGTAAATAACAGCAGGAATTCCATCAGGACCAGGAGAGAATGAGCTTTTAAGCCTTCTGGCAGCGCTAAGTACCATATCAGGTGACACATGAAAGGTGTTTAAATCGGCAACGTTGTGCGGCACAGTAGTTAATACTGAGGTCAACTCAGAGTCAGATGCAGAGCACGGAGTAAACACAGAGGCAAAGTGTTTTGCAAACAGTTCACAAGCAGTTGCTGTAGAAGATGCTGTCACTTCTTCAAGGTAGACATTATGAGGTACATTTGATGTTTTCCTTTTCGAATTAACGAAGTTCCAGAACCCTTTGGGGTTACATCGCAATCCAGATTGAACTCGAAGAACATAAGACCTATATAAGGCAGCATTAAGATTCCGATATGCAATGCTAGCGGCATGGAAATCGTGAGCAGTGACAGTCGAACGTCTACGGCGAAGTTTACGCTGACAGGCATTTCGTTTTCGGCGCAAAGAACGCAGTAGTGGTGTACTCCAAGGTGGGGAAATCGGTCTACGTGTAACGGGAAGATTTGCAGCAAGCCAGTCTCGTAATACATTACAAAATTGAAATGTCATTGTGTCAATATCAGATGGTCCAAACAATGTTCGCCAATCGAGATGGAGTAAATAACTTGTCAACGCTGGAAAATCAATCTTACGGTAGTTCAGAGATCGGACATTACTAGCTACGGCTCTTGCAGGAGGTTCAACAGTGGGTGGTTGCATCGAAATAACCAATGGGGGGTGGTGGATATCAATCGGTAGGAGAGGAGCAGTTGATTCCTCAATACACAATTTTTGTTCAGTTGAACCGAAAACCAAATCAAGGACACGCCCGAGGTTGTTAGCATGTAAATTGAACTGATTGAGATTTAAGAAATCCATTCCATCAATCAAGGCAGAACTAGCAGGTGACAGCTGAGATAAATTATCAACACGAATATTAATATCAATAGATACCCAATTCAACCGTGGTTGGTTGTAATCTCCGCAGACCAAAACCATATCTTCGGTAGAACCTGTGTCGCATAGCTCTTGGACTGATGCGATATGGGACTCAATAGTACGTACATCTCTGCTAATATCAGGAGGAATATATATAGCGCAGAGAAGCAATTTACGATTCCCAATGCTAACCGAAACGCAAACCTGTTCCAAGTTTGCCTCATGAGTAACGTTTACGCGAGAACTAATATGGCGATCCGAAACTGCAATTAAAACTCCTCCAAAGCTCTTTTTTCGGCTGTTGTTTTCATTCCGGTCGCAGCGGAATACGTTGAACGAGCTGCCAAATAATTTAATAGACTGAATTCGATCGTCAAGTCCTGTTTCCGTCATCACAATGATATCCAAATTGCAGTCACATATAGCTACGAAAGCAGCATCTATTTTAGAGCGCAGGCCACGGACGTTTTGATAGTACAACCATATACTGTTGAGATGTTGTTGAGAAGCAAGTTGAAAAGTAGTCTGAAACGGTATTATTCCATTCAATGTGTGTGCAGTATCAAGCCTAGCTTCGGGAAGACATATACGCTCTTGATTTTTACCTGGCGAACCAGGGTTGGCACTGGTTTCTAAGTTACACTCAGGAGTATCAACAAATTCTCCTGGAAGGAATGGGCTGGTTCGTGACAACATCTGTAATTGAGACATCTCTCTCAGCGATAGTGAAGTATCAATCCTAGCTACGGAGTGACATATACGTGTAAGATTTTTACCTGAGAAACCAGGGTTGGCACTGGTATATGAACATGATGAGTCCACCGTATCATCTGATTGCTAGGAGTAGTCAGTAGTCGGAACATACAAATTTTTCGTCGCATAATAGATTTTTTCGAAATCCGACCGAACGTTTATCACAGACGACAAATCATCCGGGTTAGATTGCTCCTCGATTTCGGATTGAATCTGGTCAAAGTTCTCCTCTATATCCACCAGTTTCTGCAGGCGATCTTTAATTTCACTTGCCGGAGGGTCTTGTGAGCACAAGCTTCTTGCACTCGCGTGTTCCCGTTTCAGCCTTTCGATGGCGATGTTTCGTTTATTCATCAGCACTTCCATAGTCGCGAATTCGCTGCTATCCGGTTCAAAGGACCAAATGTTGTCCGACGGCGAGCACGATTACGTTACGAAACTAAGTCGTTTCCGACGGAACGGCGAATAAATCACGATGAGAACTTTGAGTATTTTCTAACTCGGACATGTGCCTTTTTAAGAGAAAGAAAAACGCGTGTTACTCTATTCATGTTTTATTTAAGACTAATAAAAAGAAGTTGGCGGCAGGGATGCCAGGTCATTTTTTCAAAAATCTGTGATCAAACCCAAAACCTGTCTGTGAAAATCTGTGACCGTTTTCCGTACCCCAATAGCAGTGCAAAATCAATTTGGTGAGCAAAAAAAAGGTCTCACTACCCATTTTCCGTACCATTATTGCAGATCGAATTCAATTTAGTGAGCAAAAAAACCTAATCTCAGTACCAACACGCTCTGTACCTTTTCCCTCAACCACTCTGTACTTTTTGGTGCTAAACTGTGCTCGATTTCAAAAATCTGTGATTTATTCAAGAATCTGTGAAAATCTGTGATCATTTTCAGAAATCTGTGAAATTCTGTGTCTTTTTTAAAATCTGTGCAGAAAATTCAAAATCTGTGAAACACAGATTAATCTTTGAACCTGACATCCCTGGTTTGCGGAAATTACAAATGACATTTTCTGTTGGCAACAATTTTGTCGTGAATACGACTTACTTTAGGGCATATTCAGGAGTGTTTTAGTTCTAGATGCATAATTTAAGTCAGTTAAAAAATTTAAATCTGGATTTTATAACAAGAAAAACTGGCAGCCCCAGCAGCGTTTTACTCGTGTTTCAAATATACAAAAAATAGAACGGCATCGTAGACCAGTTTTAAATTTGCAGAAGAACTGGTCGAATAAATAAAACTAGAACGGCTTGCTGGGGATACGTTTGTTTCAGTTTCAGTTATATTATAGACCACCCATATGAATCTCGCAGCTGCTGAATTTGCTCTTACTATGGGGTGCCTTTTCAAAATTTACCCTCTGAGAGAGTGATAAGTTTTTGATCATGAATATCTCTTGTTGTGTCTGACGAATCAACATAATTTTTGCTACACCCCATCGGAAATATGATCACAATTTAATGATAAAATTTTCAGTTGTGTTACATAATCTCAAATAATTCAAAATTAAACTTTTCTGAAATGTTTGGTATAAACGAGTATCAGAGACGATAATCCATAAGGCGCGTTTGCCTTGCTCGTATTTTTAAAGCTCAGTGATCTGTGGAAGGATTTATATAATCTAACTACCAATAGAATCGAAATTTTTCAACTTAAACGTGTATAGCAAAAGCATTGAAGTATTTCAATAGTACACTATTGAAAAACCTGTCTCATTTGATTCATGTCAACACCAGCCAATCAGAACGCGTTCTGAGTAAGAGAACAAAATATCTACTGCTGTACAACAAATCGTTCGAGAAAAATGGTCCGAAAAGTGTTGAATATCGTAGTGAGTTCCTCAATTTGGTCCTTCTGAATGCTAGAAACGAATTTCTACAGCATAATAATAGTTTCTTTCAATAAATTATGCAAATCCGAAATGAAATAATCGAAATTAAAATTCTGTATGCGGCTATTTTTATAGCCGTTAGGACCGCCCATTAGTGAAAAAGCTACAAACGAAATCACGTAAAAAGAAAGCTCTTAACAAAAATTGGATCAGTTTGGATTCTATCGCCATTGCGAATAGATGTATTTTGTGTCGTTTGCAAAGGTAGTTTCGTCTCCGACAAGAGCGATTACGTCACTACTACAAGTCATTTGCATTGGTGAAAAAGGCGGGTGAGTAATGTCAGAGACATAACTGGATGTCGTGAATACGAAAAAACTGACACGCTCCCATCACTTTTCCGAATATCAGTTAGTTGATTGATTGTATGAATTGTGCAAGCTTTCCTCTTTTTCACTAATAGAATTTGAAGCGATACACCTACATTAAAGTACAGTTTAGTTACATTAAACAGCTACTATTCTACAACTATATATTCCAAACTTGAAACAATTCCTTTTTAATTTGCTAATATAGGAAGCTAGGTACGACAAATTTGTAGTTTATTTTTATTGAAGCTATGAAGTTCGAAGATATCTGATTCTTCTCGAAATTTCAGTACGAGACAATTGCAATGGCCTGGTCTGAAATGTATCTACGATCTTCGGTATGCAAGAGTGATTCTAATAATAATAATAATAATGATAATAATAATAATAATAATAATAATAATAATGATAATAATAATAATAATAATAATAATAATAATGATAATACAGATTAATCTGTATATATGGCAACCCTGTTTCGCAAGGCATATTTTCACACGACCCCATACTGGTATAAAGATGTGTTCAACATCATCATTTTCGCTTTCGCATTGCCGTTCGTAATTGAATGTGTTAGTGACGGTACAAATCTGCTTTTCTACCTGTCTTCGGAGCCATCGTTCTGACGGTGTCTCGTACGTACAGAGTAGCTGCTTTAACTTAAATGACGCTATTTCTCACATCACATTTCCTTTTATACGTGCTAGTGGTAGCACGGTAGGACGTCCTCCCCTTTGTTAGAATTCCTTTCCTACCCACTTGGAATAAAACGTTCAACGGTTGTCCTTCATTGGTCCAATACGTTGGATCATTGGTCCAATGAAAGTCCAATCAATCGTTCAACGGGAGGCCAACACGGGACCTTCGTTTGCCGATTTTGAAACAGACCGTTGAACCGAATGCCATTTTTTTCGTTCAACAAACCCGGCAGACAGAGGTCCATTGTTGAGCCATTTTTAACATGAGGAGTTGGAACCACGTTGGACTAGTTTTACTGCAGAGTTTCTGAAGTTTTCTCCTCTTATTTGTTTAAACTAACAATACATACCTGCACAATACTTCTACTTCACGTAGAATAACAACAAATTATCTTTCTATGTAAAGGTAACACTTAATTTTCACACTATTTTTGCAAGAGAAAAAACAACAAACCGTTCCAGCAAATTGAACGAATATTTCGTGCAATATGTCGTTCAACAAGCGCTAAAAAATCAACAAAATTGAACGGCCTGCTGAGAGGGTATACGCAGAACGGGAAACAGTGAAACGATATAAAAGAGAGAGTTAGCAGAGCGGCAGCCAGTAATACTGAATGGGTCGTCGAGCTGTGGAGGAACAATTAAGGGCAAGGCAAAGTCCCGCTCAAACCGTGCTGGTCTGAAGTGCCCAATTGGCGGCAGAATCCATCGTTTGCCTCGGAAGGGGAACTACGCCGAGCGTGTCAGTGCTGGTGCATCGGTCTATCTGGCGGCAGTGATGGAGTACTTGGTTGCCGAAGTGTTGGAGTTGACCGGTAACGCTGCCCATGACAACGAAAACGAAAATCTTCCCTCGTCATCTGCAGCTGGCCATCCGTTGAAAACCCCGTCCTTTTCAGGATGACCACATCACTGTGATAAAGAAATATTTAGAATTGCTTTAAGTTTAGCCAGTTCTGATACGCCTGGAAAGTAGAATGCGCAAATCAAGTGGAAACATTTGTTCTAACAATTTTTGTTTTCGGCCGCATACTAAAGTACTCGCGACAAAAATACATATTGATCTGTGGCAACTCTGTTTCACACGGCATATTTGTAAACTAGTATAAAGATGTGTTCAAAATCATCACTTTCGCTTTCGCATTGCCGTTCGTAATTGAATGCGTTAGTGACGGTGCAAATTATTTTAACTCCCATCTGAATCTTTTGATAGGAAATATTGAGATCTGAGATGGTTCTCGTGTGTGTCTTGTTTCGGCAATGGGCCTTGCTGGACTTTTTGGCTGCCTTTTTCGGTTTCATTGTGCTGACGGTGTCTCGTGCATTCATATCGGGAAACAATGAGACGACAGGTCCTCGATGTTGCTGTCGTGTGTCTTGTTTCGGGGAGAGTTGCTCAGCAAATGATAGGAAAAGTGAACCATTCAACTTTTATATGGATGCTCTTGTATAGATACAGACATCTCGCGTTCTGATTGGCTGGTGCTGTCATGGGTTAAATCAAACAGGTTTTTCAATAGTGTACTATTGAAAAACTTCAATATTGTTGTAATACACGTTCAAGTTGAATATTTTCGATTCTATTGGTAGTTAGATTATATAAATCCTTCTACAGATCACTGAGCTATGAGCTTTCAAAATACGAGAAAGGCAAACGCGCCATATGAATTATCCTCTTTGATACTCGTTTATACCAAACATTTCAGAAAAGTTTAATTGTGAACTATTTAAGAATATGTCACACAACTGAAAGTTTTAGCATAAAATTGTGATCATATTTCCGATGGCATGTAGCAAGAATTATGTTGATTCGTTAGATATAACAGGAGATATTCACGATCAAAAACTTATCACTCTCTCAGAGGGTAAATTTTGAAAAGGCGCCCCATAGTAAAGTAAGTCGTATTCACGACAAAAAGCAACCGTGGAGAGCATTACACAAAATCAGCCGTTCTAATGGCTCTAAAAGTTTTCCAAAGAACTATTAGGATTTCTTACTCGCAAATCGATGGGAAATATCCTCAGTTTAGTGCAAATGTAGAACTGTTTGATTTGATTTTTGCACTTTTCGCTGTGTGAAAATCACAGTAATCTAGATCAAATGAAGCCTTCTTTGTTTTTGCGAAAAATGTGGAAAAGGGGAATGCTTGCATAATTCATACAATTGATCAACTAATTGATATTCGGAAGTGTTTAGGAACATGTCAGTTGTTTTCGTATTCACGACATCCAGTTATGTCTCTGACATTACCCACCCGCCTTTTTTCTCTTCGCTCATTCCTGCTCTTTGTCAGGGGGTGAGCCAATCTTCGATTCGGGAATTAAGGATCGTTCACCGCTTACGTCCGTAAACACTACAGTAACATAGAATCGCACCATAAATCAATACTCCCCACTCATAGTGAACAATGAGCGACAAGACCGTTGTAAACAAGCAGATTGGAAGCACTTCTGACAGTTTAATTAAAATCATGACACTGTCTCCGCTGATCTCTGGTTATAACGTCACTACTTTAAACAAGTTTGCAAGGGTCTCAAAGTTTGTCAAACGATAGAAACAGTAATTCGAAATCACTCCATCAGATAGAGTTAGTGTGCTTGAATACTTATTTTAAACACTGTTAATAACATGTTCCGGGTTGGCGGTTGAATGCATTGGGCACTGGTCTTACAAACCAGTTGTCGTATGTTCGAGCCCCGACCTGGAAGGATTCGTAGTGTCAGTAGGATCGTAGCACCAGCCATGCAATGGTTCTGCAAACTTTGAATCGGCTGCGAAGTCTGTTGAAACAGAAGGTCAAATTCCACTACAGGAATGTAATACCAAGGCTTTACTTAATAACATGTTAGTTAAGAAATCGCATGTTTACGATACAAAACAGATTAGGCGATATATCTGTCAAACTCGATAATACAGAAAGTTGATGTTTTCGGAATTAATATACATGTGTGTAAAACCTAAGACAAGACCTGACAACTGGCTTCTTATTCTTCCTTCCGAATCATCCTTCTCGTCATTTTCGCCCTGTGGAATAAATACCAACGTATCGGCTACAGTGTAGCCATATATACAGATTTTTTAATAACTTTATGCTAAGAAAAAAAATTAGAGGGTTGTATTCAAGACACGACCGAGCACAATAACATTAAAAATGGAACGTTTCTAAGGTCTTCATAATATATACAAAAATAAAGAGATGATGATACACTAAACTAAAAACTTTTTCAATTGACTAATTACAAACTTGCTCTAGTTTAAGCGCTTAGATTGTTGGCGAATGATAAAATTGACAATTAGATTTTTTCTTGATAATTAATTATATTCAATTTTGATCCCTTTCCACAATTTTTTACATTGTTAAGATTTTGAATAACGTCCTTTAACTAGAATTCAAAGTTACTTGAAAGCTCAATTTTAGATACAAACAACCTAAAGATTTAATCCTGAACAAATGAAACTGTTTTATTTTATGACAATAATCTTCGAGAAACATACAAACTTATTAATTTTATAAACAGTTAATCGATCCAAGAGAAGATTTTATTTATTTTAACGAAAAATGTTGTACCAGTAAGCTCAGTGATAGTGTAATTTTATTAATCCTTCTTCAAAATCGTCGATAATCTTCGGAAAGTGTCGGTAAATAATATGGCAACAATACGAGGAAGAGAAATGTGAAACAGTCCGCATAAAATATTTAGTTACTTACATTGATTTTCGCTTTGGCATATTAGGAATATACGAAATTGATACGCAACAAAATTCAGAAATTTTGTTCATATTGTATCAGGAATCAGGAATCAGAACAAATTGGCTCAAATGGCACGTTCCCCTTGATATTTGGAGATTTGTGCCTTGCCATCAATTTGTTTTTAGCATCATTTTCCCGATATATAAGAGGGAAGGATTGAAAGGAAATGGTAAGGGTTGGACTAGGAGGTTGGGAAAAATTGACGACACAAAAACACATAAAAGCAGAAGTAAATTCTGCACCCCTAAGGGATGCCGAACAATCTGCTGAGGATCACATTTAGTGGAAGCAGAAGTAAATTCTGAACCTCTACGAGGTCCCGAACAGTCCGCTGTTAATAAAACCTCCAACCCCCGAGAGGATTTGAAGATCTTACAAAAGCGACACCATTCTGCACTCCCGGAAGAATGCAGAACGATTCGCAGTATGTACGAGCAGAAGTAAATTCGGCACCCCCTAAAAGATGCCAAACAATCTGCTAAACCCTATTTAAGGTAAATACAGAAGGGATTCATTCACTCCAGGAAGAACGATGAACCCTTCTGACTATAGCTCCTTACCACATTGGGTAAGAAACGAGAGAATATCCTTCAATTTTAGCTCCACATACACAGACTCAACCATGTATGGAGAACCAAAAACCCGGATACGTAGCTGCGTCAATGCGGGACAGTTACATATCAGATGATATGAAGCACCATAATCGCATTCACACAAATCACACGAATAATACTCAGCACGTTGAATAGTAGCCATGTGATAATTGAGTTTGCAATGTCCAGTCAGAGCTCTGACCAGAATACTGCAATGATGCTTGGAGAAATGCAGTAGACACTTTGACATTTTCAGATTTAAATCTGGTAGAAATGCTTTTGTCTGAGCGCAAGTTTGCAAGCTGCGCCAGTAGCTGGCATGTTTGGATACAGCCCAAGAACGAATCTTGTGCTTTATCCAACTAGTTGAAAGTGGTAAAGCTGGTTCAGGACCAACGAAATCATTCGTTGCACCAGCTCTAGCCAACTCATCAGCCCATTCATTTCCAGTAATACCAGAATGGCCGGGTACCCATAAGAAGTAAACAGCATTTGAAATGCTGAGGTCTTCAATTTGAGTTCGACATGCGATCACTAGATTCGACCGTGAGTCATTCGAACTGAGTGCTTTTAAGGCTGCCTGACTGTCGGAACAAAAATAAATTCGCTTACCACAGATCCTCTGCTGAAGTGCCGATTGTACTCCACACAGAATCGCGTAGATTCCTGCTTGAAACACAGTACAGTATCTACCAAGTGAATGAGACTGCTCCAGCCTCATTTCACGACAGTAGACACCAGCACCAGCACGACCATTCAACAGAGAACCGTCCGTATAACAAACTATGTGTTCATCAAGTTGTCGTTCCAGACAACCAGACAACCATTCCTCACGAAGAGGATAGCTCACATTGAATGTTTTGAAAGGAAAACTGCATGTGAGAGTTAGGTCACTAGGAGCGAGTAAATACTCATCCCACGTAACCATTTGAGACCACAAGCGAGTGTGGCTGGTAGCATAACCTAATGGGTTACTGTTCCAAAGCCCTGTAACCTTAAGACGATATGCACAAGATAATGCTTCTTGTTTTAGGAACACATGTAGTGGTTTAATGCACAGTAGCGCCTCTAGAGCAGCAGTAGGAGTTGTCGTGAATGCTCCTGTCATCGCCATTAGGACCATCCTTTGGAGATGAATTAGCTTTGACTGAACTGTCGCGACTTCTCCTTTCTGCCACCATACAAGACATCCATATGCTAAAATTGGTCTAACAATAGTTGTGTAGATCCAATGAATATATCTGGGTTTGAGTCCCCATGATTTTCCAAAAGCTCGTCTACATTGGCCGAAAGCCATGCAAGCTCTTTTAATTCTGAAGTCAATGTGAGCAGACCAATTCAGTTTTGAGTCAAGAATAACCCCGACGTATTTAACTTGTTCGACCACAGTGACCTCTGAACCAAAGAACTGCAACGGACGAGCTCCTGTGATTATCCTACGATGAGTGAAAAGCACCATTGATGTTTTGCCCGGATTTACAGATAATCCAACCTGACAACACCATTGTTCAACAGATCGCAGGGCTTGCTGCATTAAATCAAAGAGAGTGTTAATGCTTATACCGGTCATCAATATATGATAATCGTCGGCAAAACCATAAGTCGGAAATCCAAGGTTATTAAGTTTCCTTAACAAACCATCAGCGACAAGGTTCCATAAAAGTGGGGATAGTACACCACCTTGAGGACACCCACAGACACTTAGCTTTCTAATCTCTGCTTGCCGAAGCGATGAACAAAGAAGTCGATTGCTAAGCATTGCGTGTATCCAATTTGTGATACTTGAAGGTATGCCATGACCACGGGCTGCTTCCAGAATTGAATTGAAAGACACGTTATCAAAGGCACCTTCAATATCTAGGAAAACTCCCAAGCAAGATTGCTTTTGTGAGAAAGCTTTTTCAATGTTGTACACAACATCATGTAACAGGGTTGTAGTGGACTTTCCACGCTGGTAAGCATGTTGCATTCCATGTAGCGGATGCAGGCCCAAACTAACATTTCTGATATAGTGATCGACTATGCGTTCCACTGTTTTAAGAAGAAATGAGCTTAGACTGATAGGCCTGAAACTCTTCGCTTCCTCATAAGTGTCGCGACCGCCTTTGGGAATAAATTTGACAATTATTTCCTGCCAGGCTCTTGGAATATATCCTGTCGCAAGACTAAAAGTAAGTATTTTCTTCAAAACATGTTTGAAATGTTCATACCCTTTCTGCAGTAACACTGGGAAAACTCCATCCTTTCCAGGAGACTTGTACGGAGCAAAACTCTCAACTGCCCATTTGACCGATTCAATCGTCACAACGCTTCGAGCAAGGGCCCAAGAATCGTAACTACCTGAAAAAGTCTCGGGAAGAGCTGTCGGTGATGGATCCATACATCCTGGAAAGTGAGTGTTAAAAAGATAGTGAAGTACATCACCTTCATCAGACAAGTGTTCACCATCTGAAGTTCTTAAGAAACTGACATTAAAGTCCTTAGACTTCGAAAGTAACTTATTTAATCTGCTAGCCTCGTTGAGACTAGAGACATTTGTGCAGAGGCTTTTCCAACCACTTCGCTCAGACGTTCGAAGAGCATTTTTGTAAGCCCTTCGAGCCAACACGAATGCCTCCGACCCATTTCTGCGACGGTGGTTCCAAGCTCTTCTGCATAGTTTCCTTAGTCTAGCAAGTTCAGCATTCCACCAAGGAGTTCCTCTAGTAGCTCGCACAATCCGAAGTGGACAAGCCTCTTCATATGCTGCAACTATGAGTGAGTTTGTCTCGTCGACAACATTTTCCAAATCAATTGGGGTTTCAATTGTTGGTTGGTACCCGTAAAATCTAGTCGCCAAGCCCTCTTCATAGAGGTCCCAGTTTGTAGATTTGGGATTACGATATGTGATAATATCAAATTTAACGTTTGAATGATCAAAGAATATGTACTCATGATCAGACAACGAAGGTTCGAGCTCATCGGAGACGAGCCAATTCACCAACTCATGCGCAATTCTATCAGAGCAGAGAGTTACGTCCAAAACCTCCTCTCTGCCAGATCTCGCAAAAGTTGGACGGTTTCCTGCATTGACTATGTGCAGGTTTGTACTGCTCACAAATTCCATCATATCAGAGCCTCTCGAATTTATATCTGTGCTGCCCCAAATGATATGGTGAGCATTTATGTCACTGCCGATTACAAGCGGTAAATCACTTTTGCAGCAGTATGATACAACCTTTTTGAAGTCATCGCTTGGCGAAGGTTGGTTATGCGGCAAATATGCCGAACAATAGACATATTTCCTGTCTATGCCATCAGTAGTCATACCAACTGTGACAGCACAAATATCCCGAGTTGTGAGCTCCGATATGAGAGAGACATCGAGAGCACTATTTGCAAGTATGCATGCTCGAGGCATTTCACGTGGATTAGTCATTCCGGTCTTGTTAAAGGCAACAAAGACTGGGTTTAACAATTTTCCAACGTAGAAGTTTCCCTTTTGGAAATATGGTTCTTGAACCAAAGCTAAAGAAGCTTTACCTTCGTGCAGAAGTCTGGATAGATTCATAGTTGCTGTACGTTTATGCTGGAGATTGATTTGTGCTACTCTAACCATTATCAATTAAAGTAACGAACACTCCACCTCCAGCACTTACCGTACAACAACTACAAGAAACCAAATATATTGGCTTATAATCGCCTATAGCGAACCATGTAAGGATTTTTTTAAATGTTTTAATCATTTAAATCCCACGAGTTGCGAAGAAAGAAGTCGTCCACTGTGCCAGAGCTTCGCTTAACACAGTAAGGGAAAATCCCAAGATATTCCGTTCACGACTGCATTGTTTAACCTCCTGCAGCCATTCAGCCATCGGCACGGAAATACACCTTGACTTAGGAGTTCCTATTTTTGTGGCCTTTTACGACATGGAACAGGAAACCAGTGGATCAATTCTTGGTAAAAAATAATTCCGCCGGATGCCACACGGCTTACCTGTTTGGTGGACTTATACCACCGGTACAGGTGGACCGTAGCGTTATTCTTAGCCAGTTGGGAAACCGCTACCGACACTACACGGCTATCTAGGCTGCTCAGAGAGGGAAATTGACATTGATGGTCAACTTCCATGGATGGCCGAGCAGCCGACTAAATCGTCGATAATCTTCGGAAAGTGTCGGTAAATAATATGGCAACAATACGAGGAAGAAAAATGTGAAACAGTCCGCATAAAATATTTAGTTACTTACATTGATTTTCGCTTTGGCATATTAGGAATATACGAAATTGATACGCAACAAAATTCAGAAATTTTGTTCATATTGTAACTTGATGTTATTAACACATGAATGAACATTGTCATAGTTACAATGCGTGTTTTGAAGCAAATAATAATTGAACTGAAACTGGCGGTTAACCAAATTCTACGAGGGTTGCTATTCAAACGATACATGTAAAATCGCAAGTAAACTTACCTTTAGTTTATCTTTGATACTATATGATATTGTATCTAATTGTACTGTATATGTGAGCCTGTGGAACTCATTTATACTACTAAACCAAGGAGACCGCTTTTAAATAAGTTTCAGAATTTAATTTTGAATCTTTTGAAGCGTTTAATACCTGGTGGGACAACAACTTGTTCAGTCACATATAATGAAGAAGAAGTTTCTATGATTATCATAATGACACAACTTTATACTGAATCCATTTTCGCGCCACCGTTTTGTTCGTATGGGAATGGAGATTTAAGTATGCAAACCGATCCGTTGACAAATTAAAACATTTTTAAGCTTACAATATTGAAGCTTTGGAATAATTTAAATGAGGAAATTCCATTAACAAATCATCAAGGAACAAGCGCTGTAAATTAGATCCGAATTAGATCTATTGCCGATAATACTAAATTAGCCTGATAGTTACCAGAGAACCAAAAAAAATACTCAATTCAAATAAATTTTTCAATGGAATGCAATTGAAATATTCAAATGACGTTTTCTCATTGGTTTAAGTTAAATGTTTCCGAATCGATTGGAATGTTTCCGAATCGAATTATATAAATCCATCAACAAATAACTGAGGTATGAGCGTTCAAAATTATGGCAGAAAAATGTTACGCGATTAGTTTTGCATGTTTTAATTTGACACCCAGCCTCGGGAAGCGAAGTGTAAGGCATTTTTAATGGCAAAATCGACCAACAATTTGCTAAATACATGGGATGTTTCAAAAGAACCGATAACCATGCTGGTTCGGTTTTTCAATAGCTAGATGATATATAAGATATTCAAGCGAACACGAAGCGGTGTTGTGCAGACAGCAGGAAGTCTCACCAACACATAATGCAAAAGCGACAATCCAGCAAGTGAACGCATATACAATCCAGTCATCAGCTCACTGGACGAGCTACTTGTTTCATTCGCAGTCAAACATCAACTAGGCAAAGAAATATTGTGCAGCCTATATTTATAGATTTCTCTTCATACTACGCAGAACGATGTGGTGTTTTTTATGCATGACGCAAAGCCTCCTATGCCGAACAATAAGTTGACGTCATTTTGTAAAGCAGGGATTGGTGGATGAAAACATAGGTCGATTCCAACCATTTTTTCAATAGTATGCTATTGAAATACTGAAACGACGTCGTCATACATGTTTAAGTTAAAAGTTTCCGAATCGATTGGTTGTTAAATTATAACAATCCATCAACAAATGACCGAGTTATTAACGTTCAAAATTATGACACAAAAAGGTTACGCGGCTATTTTTGAAACTTTTAATTGACACCCGGCCCCGTATAGTGAAGAGTAAGGCATTTTTAATGCCAAAAACTATTTATAAAATTTGAATTTTTAGACTCGGTTTTTGATTTGAAATAAACATGAAAAATGTGTTGGTGAATGCATTTTATTATTATATATTAATACTTAAAAACAATTAATTGAGCTTTGATGACAAAACACGAAATATCTCACGTTGAACGCAAAATCGAATCCATTGTTGACGTATTACCAGATCTTTTGGAAACCTGAAAAAGTCAAGTTTGGATAGAAATGCTTAGTGCGACCACAGTGTGGAACACAACAGTTCATTCTTCTCGTAAAACTAAAAACACTTTCGAGTTTACACTAATTTAACAAATCTTTTTTGGTTATACTTTAATTCACTAAAAAGAAAAACGGCTTGATGCTGATTTTAATTACACCGTGCTGCCACTATTAATATTTATTACAAATAAGATTGGAAAAAAGTGAGACATTCTCTGAAAATTTTCATTTTCATTGGTAAGCTAAAGTTATACATTTTAATAAACTTGTTTTCTGATTTTCTTTATACTTGGCATCATTGCTTGTGTACCCTGCAAAAGTTTTTTCTTTTCACAATGTGCGGGTAGCAACATCAAAATCAGCCAATCAGAAACTGGTCCATTTTGGAACAAAAGCAGCCCCCAGTTGTCAGGTCTTGTCTTAGTGTAAAAAAATTGAATACTTTAAATATTGGTTGAAAATTCCTTCACATGGTTACGTTAGTGCAGTGCTGTCAACTGTTTTTTCCAAAAATCTGTATTTGGCGGAAAAATCTATCTGTACAATATCTTTCTCGAAAAATCAAACATCGATTTTGTGCGGAAACTGATTTTGCGACCAAAAAAAGGAAGGTCGCTCGACCTGGTTTATCCCTATGGAATCCAACACAAAAACTCTGAAAATCGGTATTTATCTGTATGAAAATTGAAATATCGGTATTTTGAGAGAGCATATCTGTATTCCTGTATCGAGTCCAAAAATCGGTATAAATACCGAGAAATCGGTATAGTTGGCAGCGCTGCGTTAGTGTGCAATCCTATAGGAGTTATAAGTTTGAAATTCATGTGACTAAAGTTCATAATTAAGGATGTCGGAAATTACTCGATTATTCAATTACTTATTACTCGATTATTCAATAACCGAGTATAATTTTGAAACTAATCGATTGAAATTTATTCGATTATCTGGGTTATTAATCGATTACTCGATTATTCGTTCGATTATTACTATGGGATTTTTTTAATTATTCGATTAGCTCAATAATCGAATATTAGTTTTAAGCTATTCGATTAAATATTACTCGATTATCTGGGTTATTAATCGATTACTCGATTAATCGATCGATATCCCTATTCATAATCACTAAAGGGTGTACGAAATGAAATTGCATAACAAGAAAATTCATTCAACCGATCATCTCCAAACTTTCAGGGAACCAAATTGCAAGTGCTGTTTAGCACATGCGACCCGGCAAGCTCAATTTAATAGTGTCGTTGCAGTTGAAATCTGAAAAACGTAAAGAGGGATAATCGTTTTTATCACCTTCATTGGCCAATCCATAACGTCGCTACTAGTGCGCATGCGCAAATCCCCAATGTTTATTTTTTTTTATTTTTTTTTTATTCAAGCTTTAACAGACATCCCATGTCAACAAAAAGAACATTCTAATACGTCCGCTAGTTGAAGATTGAAGTATTTTTAAGTTATTCAGATATATAAATACGAAGTATTCATTATTACTAGTGCCATTTTTTGGTCATCTAGGGGTTTTGATTACACGTAATTGATCTTATTACTTTCTTAAACGGGCTCTGAATGCTAAGTATCTCTCGTAGAGTAAGAAAAATAACCAAAAACGACGAGTTCTCTGCTAATTTCAAGTCAGTTTTATTTCCAAACAATTTATCTATAGCTGTAGTTTCCTAACTAGTTTATCTTCTATAAAAAAAAATGTTTCAATCCACCTTGTGGTGTAATGATGTCTTTCTCATATATATAATATTGTGGTAGTCTATTTAAAATGTTTTTCTTCGATCTTTGAAAAAAAACGAATGGATTGTTTGTGCATTAACTAGTATAACATACAGAATGAAACAGTGCTTTGCTCGCGTAGGTATCCTTAAAAAACCTATTTTAATCCACCTAGTGGTGTAATGATGCCTTTCTCATATTACTCATTACATCATAAATATAACCATGAAATTCGCAAAAACAACTGTTTATTGAATAGAAATAGGAAAACTTGCTCGGACCTAATCTCACAAACTCTATAAATCCTGTTTACCCTGTAGTTTCGGAACCGCAAGTTGTATCCACAACAAATTGAGGAATTCCGTATGAAACTGTAAGACTTTTCTTTTGAACCTATAAGTTTGTGAAAATCGATCCGAGAAAAGTGAGCGAGAACCTTTTTGCAGTTTTTAATCACTATTTCCAACTCTTCCGAAACTGGATTCAGATGAACGGAATAGCCGAAGTTGGTTCGTTTGCTACCAGCAAATATGACCTACAAATTGGAACAGTTTTGAACGTAGTTAAACCTATAATTACTATCTCATGCTCTTTTTCGAATAAACCAATTAAACGAAATCTAACAAATGAAACGAACCTGCGTTTCTGTTACTTCTGCATATGGTAGTCAATCTAAACAGCGTGAATCAGCAGCATCAAACATGTAGTAAGAGTAAGATTATTATTATTATTATTATTATTACTATTATTATTATTATTACTATTATTATTATTATGATTATTATTATTATTATTATTATTATTACTATTATTATTATTATTATTATTATTATTATTATTATTATTATTATTATTATTATTATTAACATCACTACACAACGTGTACGAAATAAAACAAAGCACGCCTCGTTTTGTGTTTTCTTCTTCTTTCGGTGTTGTACATATTGTCACTCTATATGTCGATTTGAAAATTTTGACACTCATCGCTCTGTAACTGCGGAACCGGAAGTCGGATCCGGATGAAATTTCACGGTAGCTTTAAAGACAGTATGAACTTTAATTCAAATCAAGATTTGTGAAAATCGGATCAAGCATCGCAGAGAAATAAAAGTGCATTTAGTTTTAGGAGTTTTTCTTCTCCACCTTCGGTGCTATCGGAACCGGAAAAGAGGGGACCAGTAGTGTCGAATTAAGTTTTCATGCCCACAAACTAACAAGCTCTGGAAACTAGAAGAATGTGTCAGACAGTTTTATAGGATTTGTACCTGTTTTTAACCATCGTTCGTGGAAAAATACTAATAAAATTGGTAATTTTCCACTTATAACGCTTTAGTTCCGGAACTAGAAGTCGGATCCAGAGAAAATGTTCTAGAAATTTTCAGGATATTGTAAGACCTTTCATTTGAATTTTAGTTTGCGAAAATCGGTTGAGTTGTTCCACAGATAATTGAGTGTAAACTTTTTCTCAAATTTTCACATATTACCATATAACTCCGGAACCGGAAGTCACATTCAAATAAAATTCAATAGCAAACTATGGGACCATAATACCATTTATTTGAGTCTTAGTTTGTGAAAATCGATTCAGCCATCTCTGAAAAAAGTGAGTGCATATTTTTTTCATTTTTTTTGGTACATATCATCAGACCCTGTCAGCTTGGAGCGACATCAATCTTCAGTTCAGCAACGCCATCGCACGGCATCACATTCAACATATCATGTCAATTGTATGGGTGCGCAGCCCTGCTATTTTGGCGCGCACGAATTTGACATTTCTCTCCCCTGCTTCTATGTATCAGATTCGATGCGGACTCACCTGAGGGCGACATGCTCGCAAAAAAGGATGTTGCCAATGATTTGTTCGGGAAATGTGAGAGCTGGATATCTTGTTAATATGATGTCTTTGATATCATCCTATATCTCCGCAACCGGAATTAAGATCGGAATGAAATTCAATAGCAGACTATGGGACTATGAGGCCTTTCATTTGAATCTTTGTTTGTGAAAATCGGTTCAGCCATCTCTGAGAAAAGTGAGTGCATATTTTTGTTACATACACACACACAGACATTTGCTCAGTTCGTTGAGCTGAGTCGAATGGTATATGACATTCGGCCCTCCGGGCCTCGGTTAAAAAGTCGATTTTCACAGTGATTGCATAACCTTTCTATATGAGAAAGGCAAAACATGTTTAATTCCACCTATTGGTGTAATGACGCCTTTCTCATATCTATTATACTATCATCTATAATACTGTGGTATTCCTCAAAATAATTTTCTTATTCTTAAAAGAATAACCGAAATCGGTTTGTTTGACCGTCTACTGATAAAAACTATCAATTGGAGAAGATTTGAGGTCGATTTAGAAAACTTTTTACGATTTTTCCACAGGGCCTTTCATTTGAACCTAAGTGAAAATCGGTACAGCCATTTCTGAGAAAAGTTAGTGCACTTATTTTCACAATTTTTTGCACATTTTACCTCATAACTCCGAAACCGGAAGTCGGATTGAAATAATATTCAAGAATTTTGTATGGGACCACAAGACCTTTCATTTGAATCTAAGTTTGTGAAAATCGGTTCAGCCATCTCCGAGAGAATTTAGTACAAAAAAACGTTACATACACACATACGCACATACACACACAACAAATTTTTTTTACGGCTTTTGTTTCGCCGTTTTAAATGACGGTGTACAATATTTAACACACTTTACCCTATTACTCCGGAACCATGAGTCGGATCCGGATGAAATTCAGGAAATCCGTATGGGACCGTGAGACCTTTCATTTGAATCTAAGTTAGTAGAAATAGGTCAACTATTTCCGATGCTTCCGGAACCGGAGACCGGGAACCAGGATAGTCGAAATCGATAAAGATGAATCAGGCTAAGCCCCAACACCTGGTATGGATGTTCCAGGGTGGACGCAAAAGGTCTCTCTTAAGATTTGTCTGCATGATATTTGAACAGTGTGCGTGTAATCGCTCAAACAATAACGTTAACAAGGTTTTATTTTTAATTTGTTTTAGCGTAGTTATCGGTTGTTAGGAAATTCGCTTATGAGCTTTGTTAAAGAAAAATACAAAAAATCAAACAAAAAAAGCGTAAACTATCAATAATTTTAACAGAGCCAGAATAAAAAAACAAAATTTAATAAGCTTACATTCTAAATCCTAAATATTAAAACAAAAAAATCATCGACATTTTTTTTTATTGTTTTTTGACGGAAACAAAATCAAAATTTTTATTCTTTCCATTCCATTTTCCATGTTCGTTGCATTCAATACCACATATAAATGAAAACTCCTTTCTCTTAACACTACTCATAAGGTATTGTACAATGTTTGGAGCATTTTTTTTCTTTATATCAACTTCCGATTTTGCTTCCTAAGCATGTTTCCGAAGCGTCTATTTCATGACGGACCAATATTTTTCAATTGGCCGTAGTTTCGGCACATTCGTCCTTCGGTACAAAGTTGACCACTGTGAATAGTCAACTACGCAACGGAAACGGAATCACCCAGAATGATGCACTTCTTACCTGTACAGCAGTCCGTGGTGTAATCATGATATAAGTTGTTCTATGATTTATTGAACCTTGAGCAGTTGTCTCACCACAATGGTCATGGCTTGCTATGCATTGATTATTATATACTAGTTTGTACCCACACATCCACCCTCTTCTATAAAAAAAATCAGCTTAATCTATCTGACATATACCGTATTGACATGCTTGACATCACTAGAGCATATTTAGGAGAGTGTTTAGTTCTAGATGCATAATTTGTGAATTGAAAATTAAATCTTGAGATTATAATATAACAGAAAAAAGAGAACTGTTCGTACAAATAAAATTTCCTTACTAGAGATACGTTTATTTAAATTTCAGTTCTATTATACATTCCCTATATCAAGCTTCGAATGGCCAAACAAACCCTTGGGCTATTCGCGACACTTTGAAGAATATATGTTCCGATATGACAAGCTGTTGAATAATTTATAATCGTCAAAAATACATCTGGCACCAGTTGATCCCAAAGCTATATTTGAACAGCTGTTTTAAAAAGATTTTATTTAAAGTGTTACTGACCCTTCCCACTTCCACTTTCACACTCACTTCACTTACACGGCACTTCACTTGATTTCCCCTATTACCAGTATCACGTTCAGTGAAGTAAACACTGTAGTGAAAAAAAATCATTTTTTCCAACAATATTTTGGTGATTTGATGTTCATAATAACAACAAGCTCATCTAAGTAATTACATTTTCCGCTGAAGCGACTTCGTGATTAAAACCTACATTCACTTCACTTGGTTTTCGCCGTGTAGTGATATCGGTAATAAGGACCACTGTATCAAAAGTCATCTGAATAGTGGAGTCACCACGTTAGCTTTTGGATTGCGGATCGAATTGTGATTAAATCGAATGCAATAGCTTCGCTTTTGCAGCAATATCTCAGAAAAATTCGTTCGAAAAATGTGCAATACTGCTGGTTGGAAGCGAATGCATCAATTGTCGATTCACCCCTTGAGCCAATGCATCTAACATAGATAGCGGATCACACTCTAACTAATGAGTTTAATATATAAGATGAATAGTGGAGATGTTACGAAGCTCATGAATGGCATTCTAAGCAGTCCATTTTCAAGTATTTATCCACATTTGAAAATTCGCGTGACGCAATCGAACTAACTTCTAAGCAGCTTCTATAATACATCGTTCAGCTTCTATGTAGCAGGAAAATTTACGCAGAACTTGTGCTGTACTTTCAAATTGTCAAAAGATCTACTCGTACGTCTAAAAAACGGGAAGGTTCTGTAGTTCCCGGGTCACTCGGGAAGGTTCTGTAGTTCCCGGGTCAACAAATAACTATGTGTTTTCCTAAGTTGCAAGAAATATTACACGGATTTCTTTTTTTAAATATAAGTTCTCTTCGGTGTGTAATTTAAAGTAGCAAGAATGTGAATATTCTTAGTAAATATGCAATTTTTGGTTGCTTGGATTCATACTAGAGACGTAGGTATTTTCCCAGTGAATTTACTCTAAACTATTTATTGAATTGGTACAGAAAAATCAACGATTCATGAAGTATATATCTATTTTGTAACATCCTTGTCAAAATTAGTTCTCGTAACCGAAATCGACGTGCACGACGTTGCTAAACGCACCATATCCTTATCGTACTTCTTCTTCTTTTCTTTTTGTTTGGTTGAAAACTCACACCACCGAGCTATTACAGCTCGAAAAATTATTCTTTCCTTCTCGCGAATTACTCGAACTTATAACGCATTGTCCGCAAACCAAAGTGCTGACACATTGAGAATTCCATCGAATGTTCTTTATCGAACTGATTACCGTTTTACATCTAAACTGCTCATTCTTTCAATCAATCGGACATATTTCCCATTTTCATGATGTTTTCAATGTTTTGATACTACAGCAAACACAATTCATTATGTCACTATCAAAGCTAATGAAATGAATGTGCGCGATCTGACGATCCGCTCAGTAATGCGCGATTTATCAAATCCGCTATTCTGCATTGCGCGGCCATGTTACCCGCTTCTTTTGTGCGCGACGTTTCCGGTCCGCTTATATATTTTTCTATTTAAATGCACGACCTTCTTGGTCCGCTCTGTAATGCGCGATTTTATTGATCCGCTTTTCCAAAGATAGATAAATTTTTTTTTGATCCTTTATTGCGCGACTTTCGTTGTCCGCTCATAATGCGCGACCATAATGATCCGCCTTTTTCAATTTTGACTATTACGCAATCTCTTAGGTCAGTTCTTTTTGTTTCCTGGGTGATTCCTTTCCGAATACAAAAATCATTATTATATCACTGGCGGTTCTTACTATTTGCTGCAATAAATATTGCAGCACCTGGCAAAGGATCGCCATTGTGAATAGTCAACTACGCAACGGAAACGGAATCACCCAGAATGATGCACTTCTTACCTGTACAGCAGTCCGTGGTGTAATCATGATATAATGGCGTTTTCGTTTTTAATTTGCACTACACCGGTGCAGTGCTACACTGAGGCATGAATAAACGAACAAAAATGACGAAAACATAAACAGTAACCATTGACTACAATAAACGTGGAATCGCACAGAGCTACACCAAACTTTTGATGAGTGCTACACCAGTGGTATCGGTGCAGAAAAAGTGTAGCACTGGTGTAGTGCAATTGGCAAAAACGAACGGTTTCAGTGCAGCTTTCGCTACACCAGTGTAGTGCAATTTAAAAACGAAAACGACATAAGTTGTTCTATGATTTATTGAACCTTGAGCAGTTGTCTCACCACAATGGTCATGGCTTGCTATGCATTGATTATTATATACTAGTTTGTACCCACACAACCACATTAGCCTTGCACCACAATAAAGCATATTTAGACTTATGGAACAAAGCTTAATCCGGCCAGTGAAGCGTAGGAATATTGCGTGATCTTAAACATAGATTCAACGGGAAAACGTTGATTTCGACTGATTTCTAACAACTTCTGAGATCTAAAAGATAAGATGAGCAATGAAAACAGGATTCCCAGAAGTCTGCCTTCACGTACGTCTCGTCATCCATAATGAGACAATGCGGTTTTGTCAATAACTGGGTGTAGGGTCTTCCGTACACGTGATTTTCGTACCTTTTGAATTTTGTACGTGTTAGTCAGGTTTTATCGCGTCTTGCACGAATGTTTTACTCAACTGCAGTGTTTTCGCCACATCTCGTACAGAACTGTTTGGATTCCCCATGAAAGCTTGAGCTATTCACTTGTGATCCTTTTCACTATAAGCGGCCCTTACACGAGACAATATTATTGTCAATACAAGGAGTATTGACAATACTTTTGATCGTGTAATGGAAACTTCCTTGGATTGACGAAAATATTGTCAAAAAATTAAAACTGCTCATCAATCCAACAATACTTTCTCTCCAGAGAGAAACTGTTAAATATGTGCAATAATCTCTTCTCTCTATATTTTAATATTCATTTGCAATATTTGAAGCTCCAAACGCTTGATTTTCTCGAAAAATGCGGACTCAAGTTACCAAGTCAATTGGATTGACGGTATTGACAATACTTTGGATTGACAATAATATTGTCACGTGTAAGGGCGGCTATAAGCAGCCCTTACACGTGACAATATTATTGTCAATCCAAAGTATTGTCAATACCGTCAATCCAATTGACTTGGTAACTTGAGTCCGCATTTTTCGAACAAATCAAGCGTTTGAAGCTTCAAATATTGCAACTGAACATTGAAACATTGAGAGGAGAGTTCATTGCACATATTTGATAGTTTCTTCTCTGGAGAGAAAGTATTGTTGGATTGATGAGCAGTTTTGATTTTTTTGACAATATTTTCGTCAATCCAATGAAGTTTCCATTACACGATCAAAAGTATTGTCAATACTCCTTGTATTGACAATAATATTGTCTCGTGTAAGGGCTGCTTAAGGGCAGCTATACGGAGATCCGTTTTGGCTTCTTTTTTCTTTCTCTCTTTTTTTCTTTCGAGATACCGTAGATTATACAATTTTCATTTTTCTGTCAATGAGATCCGGATTTTTAATTTTTTTACGCTTCTGTTGTTCTTCCGACGTTACGAAGTTTGTGACGATTGCAAAACTACTACTGTCACTTGTAAACAATGTAAACATTATAAATTGAACTAGTTTCACCCAAAATGTTAATTGCAAATACCTAAAGGGTAAAAAGTTACTGCCATTTTAAAGTGATGCAATTTGATTCCGTACATGTTTCTCCGAGAAAATGCTTTGGAGTTTCAAGACCTCTTAGACGATCGACAAAAAAATCGGTATTCCGAACAACTTTTCGTCAATCTGAGTCGATACGCAGTTGTGCCCATTAAAATCGTTCGAAATATGATAAGAAATTCATCACGATTTCTTACTGGATTTCGATTCAAGTGCAACCAATTATGACAAGATTGAGAATAGACGAGTTTATTTAGAACTGTTCCTCGTACGGCTCTGTACACATTTTATAAGATGTTGAAAACAGAAGTGTATTAACTACGACATATGTTTAAATAAAGAAATGTATGTGCGTGATCTACTTTATGTGTTGATTAAGAATAATGATCAAATAACTTGTTTTCAAGGGGGGGGAATCAAACAATTTCTATCCGACAATGAAATCAATTCGATGATTAGCTCCATGATTTGTGTACGATACTCGTGTACAGCTTTTAAGAGAACGCAATGAAATTCATTGTATAATATTTTGAATCGTAATTTATGTGCAATAATTCAAAAAAAAATATACCTTTAGTTTCAGAATGTGGTGTAGTCATTACCGGATTTGCTGGACGACAACCGATAACCGAAGTAATTGATTTATTTCGACTTATCCAGGTAACTAAAATGATGAGATTAAAGAAATGATAGAATTCATTTCGTGATATTTCAATTAATGGCTCAACGAAACTATGCATTTCGTATCTTTGCGACAAGATACACGGAATATTCGAACATGTCCTCAGTGCAAGTTTTTCTTTAAAAAGCCGACACTTATTGCGATATAGACAATATTTTCCTGCACGAGTATATTACGTTTATTTGATTCAAAATTGATTTAGTAAACTTTTATCTTTGATTCCACTTCCCGTGGACTTGCAACGGTACATTCCACTATGGAATATAGAGTTTGAAAGCGAATCGGTGATTTTCGCTTCACAATCAGTTTCAAAGAACACCGCTCCAATAGAAAACGCCACTTCAGTTTGCCTTTCTGAGAATCTCCCATTTTCAAAAATGATTCAACTTTACATTTTAGAGTGTTTTCGGCAGCTTGATTCATTAGAGAACAATTCGATAGAGTTCCAGTGTGGTCGGTTATATCTACTGGTATATCGAAAAACACACTAACATTGGGAGGATTATATTGGCACTCTTCCCTCTGACACTTTGAATCGGATATACGAAGAAAAGTTTTGCAACTAAAACTATAAATTTATTGAAAAATAAATATCAAATGTAATACGGGAAAATTACATACCATTTCCGCCCAATTATTCTGGTACAACCATCTAAATCAAATTTCGTTAGTACTGCATAACAAAGAACTGTAAACTGTTCCTCTTCTGTTTTTAAGTCACCTTCCGCACGATCCAGAATCTGTTTTACGGTCATAACCGATGTGATCGTTGCAACTAAAAGATGGAAAACTAATTAGTTAGTTCATCTTTCATAAGTTTGAAATTACTGAACGATCTGTAGTGTTTGATAAAAGTGAACACGTGATATCCAAATCCTGTACAGAAGATAGTTTCGTAACGTATACTAATAACTTATCAGCTTCCTCGATCGCAGGATCTTCCGTGATTATTGTTCGGCCGCTCATTCCCAGGCAAACAGTTTTGTAATATTGATCAAATTCTACTCTTACGTCCTTTATGAGAAGAATGGTTGTCAAAGGAATCCATTTATCAATGCGTACGATCAGCTCATTACTCCAAAATTTCATGGACATTCCAGCGTGAGAGGCATCCATTAAAATAACCTCCCGCAGATATTTGAGCTTGCCCGTTTTAGCAACAACGATTTGTTTCTTTGGTCTGACGCTTCGAACTGCCACAAGTATATTGAGGCTTTGTCCGTTTATATTTTGACCACCAGCAGCAATATCTGCCAAAGAATAAGTTTCTGAAGCAGGAACCGTAGGAACAAACACCAATTTTTTCATTGATTCAATACCAGACCCTTCGTGTAGCTTGATTTTACAATCTTCTTGTTCGCCCAAGGACAAACTGAACATTGACGTTGTGGTTGGATTAAATTGTTCGGCTCGATCATGACAAGACGGTAGCACTTTTGGTTTAATTATGTTAACCACATCACCTATATGAAACAGGCTGTCGTAAGACTCGATCATCACCTGAGAGCCCCAAATGGTACAATTTATAGTATCTCGTTCGCTATCCCGAACAGTTAGAGTTATTACACCACGTGCGGTATCAGAATCTTTTTCTGAACGCATCGAACTGGATTCAAAAAATTTCGGATCACTTTTAGCAATTATTACACCGATCAGTAAAAAATTTCGAGATTCATGATCAATTTTATTTATTCGTTTCGTGATAACGATGTCTGATGACATTATGAAAAAATAATATGTTGATTTTGCTAACAACAGTTTCAAACACGTGAATTTGAATCGAAAATCGAAGTTAAAAAAAAGAACATAGTGCACGATGTAGAAATAAACTGGTGATCATTTCTTTGAACTTAGAGCAAATTCAGCAGCTGCAACCCGCTTGTGAGGAACTTATTGCCTTTAGCTGCCCTTACACGAGACAATATTATTGTCAATACAAGGAGTATTGACAATACTTTTGATCGTGTAATGGAAACTTCATTGGATTGACGAAAATATTGTCAAAAAATCAAACCTGCTCATCAATCCGACAATACTTTCTCTCCAGAGAGAAACTGTTCAATATGTGCAATGACCTCTTTTCTCAATATTTTAATATTCATTTGCAATATTTAAAGCGCCAAACGCTTCAATTTTTCGAAAAACTCGGACTCAAGTTATCAAGCCAATTGGATTGATGGTATTGACAATACTTTGGATTGACAATAATATTGTCACGTGTAAGGGCTGCTTTTCATGTCTTTTATTGAAAAAATAGAACCAAGGCGCTAAAAATGTAGAACCGATTCAAAACAATCTTGTATGGCAAGTATCCGACAGCAAAAGAACCGTTAATAACCGCTAGGCAAAATTCTCTGTACCCCACATTATCAGATCCGAATGGATTCCGAATCAATTCCGAATCGGCGAGAAATTTTCATTCGGAATTTCATGTGGAAATCATAATGAATTCCGAATCAATTCCAACTCCAGTGCAACAACCGATTCCGAATGAATTTCACCTACAACCGGTTGATTCGGAAATCAGTCGGAATTGAGTGAGAAGATGCGGACTGAATTGTCAATTTGTCTTCTTCTTCTTCTTTCCCGATTTTGCTGACTTTCAGTTTATTTTTAAATGTAAACATTACATAACTGATTATACACATTGAGATTTTCATGTTTTTCGGATATACAGAACTAGTAAATAACCAGTTCTTCTTAGAATTCCAACATAAACTGTTGAAATTCGCTGGAAATTAACAAAACGGCCTACCTTAGTCAGCATCATCCATTCCTCTAGCTGGAGTGTAATGAAATCAGAGATGCCAGGTAAAAATTTCAAATGTCTGCAGACAGGGTCTGTAAATCTGAAAAAAAATCTGCAGTCAGCAAGTATGGCTTGCTGGCAGCAATTTCTCTATAAAGTATGACATGCAAAACTGACTTGGCGAGCAAAAAAAAAAAAAAAAAGGTCGCGGAAATTTCAAATTTTTCTGTAAATATAGATGAAAGTCAGCGAGAATTTCAAAAGTCTGTAAAAATCTGCGAGAATTTCAAAAGTCTGCAAAAGTCTGCACAACAAAAAATGTCTGCAGCACTATACCCCAAATCTGCAGATTTACAGACAAATCTGCAGACCTGGCATCTCTGAATGAAATGGCTTAAGTCGCCTAAATTTTACACTAACACATTCATAAAATGAGCGAATATTCAATGACATTTATAATGTCACTGTCAATCAGGTTGATCGAGCAGCCAACTCAGCCGAAAATTCTAGCACTGAACCGATCGAGCACTGAAAAATCATGCAGTCGAGTAAGAATTCATTACGCATTCCGTCATTTCGATAATGTGGGACGTGGCGGGCAGATTTCCCCCCAGACGGCTGGCTATGACTGCCAGCCATTTTTGCCGGAATTCTGCCAGAGTTCCGGCAAAAGTCTGGCAACAATGCAACAACCGTTTCCGGCAGAGAATTTCGCCTAGCGGTTATTAACGGTTCTTTTCTGTCGGATTCTTGCCATTCAAGATTGCCAGAACCGTTTTGAATCGATTCTACATTTTAAGCGTCTTAGTTTTATTTTTTCAATAAAAGATACATATGTAAGGCAATAAGTTATTGCACTTCATATATACTAATCATGGAAAATGTTATTGCCAATAACATTGCTTTCTCACTACCAAACATACCCATATTTCAATCTCATTCACCTCGTCTCAAGAGTTTTTTGTATGTACATGCGGGATTGAATATCAAATGAAGTCGAAAAAAAAGAAAAAAAGAAAGAGGAGGGAAATAAACAAGACACGTACGGCGAGATAATGACGCAATTTTGCCTGGACAATTTTGACAGCTGCCGGAATGCAGCCAGCCTTCTGACGGTTGCCAGAATTCCTCACAAGCGGGAAGAGTTGTACCAGCGTTCAGAATCAGAGATGCCAGATATTTTCATAGAAAATCTGTATCTCCTTATATTCAAAATCTATATTTATCTGTATTCACAACTAAAACGAAATTTTCGCAATAATAACAACATTTCACGATTGAAGATGAATATTAGTATATATCTGCAATCTTTTTGGATATTTTCTCCTTCAATTATTACCATCAGCAATCCCTTCCTTTAAGCATGTATAAATATATGTAGATGACGAGCTACAATTGTTATTGGACTAAAATGATACAAAAATTAAAAAAAAAACTATGGCCAAGCATTTAAATTTCATCCGGAAAGCTATTCCTGATAGTCTAAGCACAGACTAACATACATGACAGTATGAGTAAATTCTTATAAAAATAATTTTTCGTAATGCACTAGTTCCACCTATATTGTACTGCGCGAGCTATTTACTGTCTGTACACCCCTTGTGTTATGTAAAAGTTGTTTTATTAGTTGTTTTCCCCTCGTTTGTCAACACCGATCAGCTGCTTGCAGGGATGCCTGATTTCATCAAAATATTTGAAAATGAATCGTCACAATAAATTATTGGATTACGTTGATAATATATAAACTTTTTCGCGATGTTGGAAGGTAACCATTTATTTGACGCATCGTTTTTCATCTACACTCAAAATAATAATCATGTTATAGTTACGTGAAAAGTTATGTGAATATTTTCCACCCTACTTTTCACGTAGGTTTTAATGGACTGGCATTTAAAAGCTGTTTAATGCATAATCCAGTAAAAATTACGTGTTTCATAGGTAAAATGTAATGTACTGTTCATATCACATTTATCTATCAGTTCATATCAAATTTAGATACCAAAGAATCACTATTTTATATATTGGTTGAAGTCAAAAGGGAGATTTCAGATTTTTATATAAATCTAAAGAATGAAAAATGACATGCTAAACAAAACATTTATTTTAGAAAATCAGCATAGAATTTTAAATAAAAAATAAAAAGCACTAGTAACGTTGTGGGATCTCGAATCGACAAGCTTCCAGAAATCGTTATGTTGTCACTGCCATCCAACTGAAGCCGAAGTCGAAATCCGAGAACTCCCATTACACTACCGATGCAGGTTGAGATCCCATTACATGGGTCCAGTGTCTCTAGCTTCATACTTCATTGGTCAATTCACGTAAACCTTATGTGATAACTCTATTCATTTTAGAGGATGTTCGTATAACATTCATTTTCGTCACGTAAAATATTCAATTTGACATTTGAAACCAGTTTTCGTGATTTTTCAAGTGAATCGAACGTGAATTTTTATTTGAGTGTAGACTATTTTTTATTGTGTTGGTAGTTTTCACCCGAAATTAAGTGGCGGCAGACCACAAGCAAGTAAATATTGTAACAAAACGGGTTCGATTTTGTATTGCATTGGAGGATGAGAAGTAGGCCCAATTATGTATATAGTTTTGGTAATATGTATTACATCTGTATCCTGCATGAAATTCGCATGGATGTATACAAATCAATACATTACAGGTAGTTCTGTATGAATGGCAAGTCCGTTGGTAAATGAAAAAAATAAACACAGTCTAGATGACAGACAGGATCTTTTTGATAGGGTAACGTGGCGCCATCATGACACATGTGAGTACTGTCCCAAATAAAGGAATATTCGAAATGACCGTTAAAATGATTGAAGAATCTAATTTGAGTGTCCTGTCTGTTAGTCTGTGCTCTAAGAGCCTTGGGAAAACTTTAAAATGATTTGTAAATGGGTTCCACACAAACAGAATGAACATGCAAAAAACCAGAGTGAAATGCTCCTTTCACGCTTTGAAAGAAAACTGCATCGGATTGTAACTGTCGACGAAAAATAAGTATATTTGGGAAACCGAACGCATAAATCATGGATAACGCCAGGACAATTATTAACTTCGAGTTAAAGGTCGAAAAGTTTTGAGAAAAAGACAATGTGCAGTGTTTGATGGGTTTAGGAGTAGTGAATTACCAACTTCTTGAACCTAGCGAAACAACTAATACCGTCCGCTACAGGTAAAATGAAAATATTTCAAATAAAACACAATTCGCCATCGTTTTTGAAAAACTCGATTATTTCTTGACGAAAAAGACATTTTTAATTTCCGCAACTCAAATTAAATTAATTAAATCAAATTTTGTTCTTTGGTCACGAAACTATTATCTTATCTAAAGAAATAAAAAATCATACTCTTTATGAAATCTGTATAAATCTGTATTAAACATACGAAATCTGTATTCTGTATAAAATCTGTATGTGTAAGTGAAAATCTGTATAATACAGATAAATCTGTATAAATGGCATCTCTGTTCAGAATATTAAATTCTTTTAGGGTAACTGCGCTTTACTATGAAATATTTATCTAGATATTATGTAACATTAAATTAGTGTGTATATGACAATGACAACCTGAAAATATGACTCACTTCCCCATAGAAAATTTTTCAACAGTAACCATGAAGAATAGCGTAGTTTTTATGTAAAAGTGCAAATAACTTGACCGTTCTTTCGAAGTTTCGCACTTTCCTCACCTTTTGAACCCCCCTCCTTCCGTTGCAGAATTCTCACTCAAATTTCGAAACCAATATGCAGTTTATTAGTTTAACACAATAGCAATACATATTCCATCTGAAGTGGAGAAACGTAATCTTCAAATGACATTGACAGGTCGTTTGCTTGTTTGAAATGACAACGTTTATTCAAAACGAACAGCTGACGTCATTCTAGTTTAAGGCACTCTACTTTGGACTACACTCGCCGATTCAGAATTGATTTGGAATCCATTCGGATCTGATAATGTGGGATATTTCATTCCGAATCGGTTGTTGCACTGGAGTTGGAATTGATATGAAATTCATTATGATTTCCACATCAAACTCCGAATGAAAATTTCTCGCCGATTCGGAATCCATTCGGATCTGATAACCCGAATAAATCGGAACCATACCTTTACGTCTACAGGAATGGTATTTCGAGGACAAATTATTGTTTCCTTTCCTTTTCTCTATTGTTTAGAAAACGATAAATCGACGTTTCAGATAATCTTATTTACTATTTCCCTTGTGTTCATGCCCGATTTTACAATATACCGAATAGGCTGTTAAGTAACGTTACCATACAAAAATGACTTTCTCGAACAATTTTCAGCAAAAACGATAAAAGAAATGGTTTGTTTATAATCCATTTTAGAATAACTCTCGCTCAGTTTAACATCCCCACACTGAAATGAAAATCTTATTTATAATCATTAGATTTGTCATATGAATCATATGCAGAATATAATTTATAGAAGTTATTTGGAAACTTATAATATTTATTTAAAGTGTTCGTTAAATCTAAATAGACGTTACCATAATGAAAGTTATAAGAATATCCCATATAATGCAAATAATGGAAATCCGATGAAACCTAACTCGTTACATAATTTATATTCATTGGATATATCTTATGAATCGTACGCTGATGGTATTTCACAAAAGACATATGACAACTTATGACCTTTAATGGAACTCTACATAAAATCTAAATGATGTTCAATAAATTTTATATCTTCGTAATCTTTATGATATTGATAAAAAAAAAACCATATACAAGTTATGCGAAAAGTCGATAAAACATAAGCCAATAAAATTTTAATATTCATTACATTTTTCTATTAATCGCATGCTTATTATGTTTAATAAAAGTCATGTAAAAACTTATAATTTTCATTGGAAGCGTACATCAAATCTTCATCAAGGAAGAAAACGAGACACTGCTTGCTTAAGCTGAAGAAAATAACAAGAAAAATTTTTTTTATCTTGGACATATAATGGAGTTTGTTTTTACGAGAGAATAGTTGTGAATCGTACTGCTTGAAGCTGAAGAAGGAGTTGTGTCCTCGATATTCATCAACTGCTCCAGACAGTTTTTTCAGGAAGTTCCGTTATTTCAAATCTTGTCAGTGATAGCTCATTCAATTTCGTTCAATTATAAATTTTTTATTTATAGTTTCGGGATCTTCCTTCTCCTTCGCAAATATCAGGAGGTGCTCCCGTACAAAACTAACGACTAGTATAGCTCAAATCCTCAATAAAAGAAGTAGTTTCCGATTCGTTGTGCATCTGATTCTTCTGGTAACTGTAAATATCCGATGAAATCAGCCAGTTCCAAAGAAGTAAGTGTAGTTGAAATATTAAAATAAATTTTCATTATGAAACTTTTTATATACGTAAAATTTAACAAGTTTTTGATAAGACAATTATTTTTATTGTTTTTGATTCCCTTAAGCACCATTATCCCAGCATTTCAATTAATTTGAATCTTATATGTATCACTTATTCAATCAAATAGCAATAATTTGATCTATATATAACTGCTATATAGAACTGGGATGACCTCCATCAAAAGTTATATATAAATTTTATGAAACTAGTCATATGGTATAGATAAAGCTATCTATAATAATTCGAAGTGAATATAGAATGCGCTTCATAAATTGTTTGAATGTATGTTGTGTGGATATCTAGTAATTGTTATAGGGCGCGCCAATAAATTTGACTCAGACTGGAAATTTCATTCGTTATATGAAAATCTTGTAAAAATAACGTTACAAAGAGTTTTATGTTTCATAAGATTATCTTATATATTTGACATGATGTTGAATACACTTTGTAGCTATCAATGGAAATGCTAATAGTGAAAAATCATTAGAATATCATATAATATGAAAATGAGAATTTAGCTCAGTGCACAGTTTCAATACTACAGTATATTAGGCTCTCTGACAGCTCACTTACAACCACAAATGCAAATAAGATTGGTTTGTTTTCATCAGGAGACGCATGCATTAAACACGGTTCAGACAATCAATCAACTTCCGTCGACGTCAAGTTAATTTTTATTAATTTTTGTAGCCGAATATTGCTCACGTATCCGACGTTAAAATGTTCCGTGAACTTGACGTAGTGTCCTTTAATATGAATTGCTCACAATTAATGTAGTTGTTCCGCAATCGTTCCATGCAGCTGATAGTCACTTGATGCTGCGTGTGAATCGCTTTTACATATTGTTTCGTTTTCATCAGGAAACGTGTTGGCCACCCATTTTTCAGTAGGGCCGCCGTTCATTTTTCACAGGGCATAGAAACCTCAATATACACGTTTGCATACACTCTGATTTACAATTACTACTCGAACCGTTTGTAGTATTGTTCTGTCGTAGTTTTGCAGCAAAATACTGTTTAAAATTATTTGACCGTGCTCATCCAACTCGTTTCATTCATTTAACGTTTGTTTCAACTCTATCGATGAGTATAAATCTAATGAATTTGATTCTATCTTAGAGAAGACCTGCCGCTTTAACCAATTGAGCTACAGCTGTATTCGAGTTAGTCATGCATTTTTCCTCATAATATATTCCACATTTGTGCCACTTTACAGAAATTACAAACCTTAGAAGTTTATTCTAACGGTTCGTAGCAAGTGAAAAATTATCTTCGTGTATGATGTACAGGTGGGACCGAATAATATATTTTATATATTCGACGATCTAATAATTATTAAACCGAATGTGTAGCTGTAATCCAAAAATCTGAATTTGCCAGGTCTAACATATACCATAACAAATTAGTTTACCACAACCAAGGATGGCTTTTATCGTATCAAAGAATGCTCACTCGCAACTCTTCCACTATTAAATCAGTGCCATCAAAGAGAATCGGAAATCATCGCAACAACAAAAAAACCGGCATGGTGCATTTAACATAGAATAGACACTAGTGCGAGAGCGAATTTCTTTCGGTGAACCGTTTGAGAATCAACGGCTAGCACGCTGCTGTGGGGATTCTCTCTGAAGCAACAAACGGTCGCTTATTCGGTAGTAACATGTGATTAGGGCATATCGCACGATAGGCCCTTGCGAAAGTTACAAAATATAATGCTCATTGTTCGGCTCTACAACCTTCATTTACACAATAATCGATATAATCTCGTAGATAGAAGCCCAATCTACGAAACTGTGTGCAATATACTTCAATTCCATGTTTAAAACTTGAGTAATGAGCATTATTTTTCGTAACTTTCAAAAGGGCATATCGCTCGATATGCCCTAATCACATGTTAGTACCGTATTCTCGTTTCGCGATCCGATTCTGTATAGGTAGTGGATAATTGCGATAGAATCATTTTACTATTGCCACTTATTCTAACTATGTTCTTATAACCTTTGTATAATTTGTGTCTATGAAAATGTATGTGAATGCTCCACACAAGGGTTTTTAAATATTGCAACCTAGTATGAGAATCACCAAGTCGAATCATCGATTCGATTTTCTGCGATAATTGTCAACTTGCGATTCTCTCTTGGTAAATTCCACACAGCGGCGATCATTATCAGACTGAAATTTTCTTTAAGGGCCATGAACTACTCAGAGTATGAAGTGGAGCGAAGAAATGTAGAAAAATTCTCTCGAGGTTCATGCATTGAGAGACTCGAATTCTTGTAGCATCTTCTACCGGATTGAAAATGTTCACTCAAAATAATAATCATATTATAGTTACGTGAAAAGTTATGTGAATATTTTCCACCCTACTTTTCACGTAGGTTTTAATGGACTGGCATTTAAAAGCTGTTTAATGCATAATCCAGTAAAAGTTTCGTGTTTCGTAGGTAAAATGTAATGTACTGTTCATATCACATTTATCTATCAGTTCATATCAAATTTAGATACCAGAAAATTACTATTTTATATATATATGAAGTCGAAAGGTAGATTCCAGATTTTGATATAAATCTATGAAATGAAAAATGCCATGAAATATAAAACATTTATTTCAGAAAAATGTCATATAATTCCAATGACTTAAAAAGCAACTAATAACGTCGTGGTATCTCAAATCGACAAGCCTCCAGAAATCGTTTTTGTCGTCACTGCCATCCAACCGAAGTCGAGATCCAAGAACTCCCACAACACTACCGATGCAGGTTGAAGTCGCATAACATGGTTCCAGTGTCTCTAGCTTCATACCGACGGCCTGTTTGAAGCATTCGGCAGGAGCGGGTAAACTTCCGGACTCACGCAGGCACTCGGTCCAGTTGAACACATGGAAACTTTCATACTGGAATGGTCCGGTCGATGGAGTGAAAAATTGTAATTAAACTACTTTTCTCGCAAATATTTACACTACTTACACTTCGAGGGCCACTGCTCGTTATTTTCAAAATCGAGTTTTTCACACTGGAAATTCACGTAGATTGTTTGACGTTTGGTCAATTCACGTAAACCTTATGTGATGACTATATTAATTTTAGGGGATGTTCGTATAACATTCATTTTCGTTACGTAAAATATTCAATTTGACATTTGAAACCATTCTACGTGATTTTTAGAGTGAATCGAACGTGAATATTTATTTGAGTGTTGTATACAATATAGATAAAAATCGAGCAGCTTCTGTCAAATTTTCAGCAATCACCAACACTGACCACAACACAAAAGATTTTAATACAATTTAAACTATACCAGTTACTATTTTCAATTATGCGGGAATTTTGGCGTGCACGGAATCACGAAATTGGATGAAAAGTACTCAAAATTAGATAATTTTCCGGCTTCGTGTTGAAATGTCAGGAAAAAAGTCAACAGGGCACAAGAACGAGAAAAGTAAAAAGAAGAAAAAGTTGTCGTGCATGTTTCATAAGTTGTGTCTCGTTTGTCACGTAATCCAGTATCAGTCAGTAACGTAGTTATTGGTGAATTTTCGAAAGTGTTTACAATTTGATTTTAAAGTTATTTTGGTGATTTTTAGCTTAACTACTTGGTATTCAAAAAATTGTATATGGTTCAAACAATCAGTGGAATCTCTTGGAATTAATTTAGTGTCTACGTTGTACTGGAAGGTCTCGAATCGGCTATGGCTGCTGTGGAAGTACAGCATCCTGTTGATGTTTCTTCGGATGTAATAGTCGTTAAAGCAAAACCCATTCGGAAAGTATTCAAAGGAGCGAGTAGAGTAATTAATAAAATTCCCCTATCACTGATTAACGATCCAGAACTGAATGCTGCAATCAGTGTGTTACCAACAAATTACAATTTTGAAATTCATAAGACGATTTGGCGTATCCGAGAAATGAAAGCAAAACGCGTCGCACTACAAATGCCCGAAGGTTAGAGTTTTAGCTTTAAATATACCTAATTGTTAAATGTAAATTATTTTTGCAGGTCTTTTAATGTTCTCGTTGGTAATATGTGATATTATCGAGCGGTTCACTGAGTCGGATACTATCATAATGGGAGATGTTACATATGGAGCATGCTGTGTTGATGATTTTACAGCTAAAGCCTTGGGAGCAGATTTGTTAGTGCATTATGGACATAGTTGTCTTATTCCAGTGGACCAAACGGCCGATATTAAAGTGCTGTATATATTTGTAGATATTAAAATAGACGCACTACATTTTATTGAAAGTGTAAAAGTTAATTTTACAAATGATCGTAAATTAGCACTAGTTAGTACGATTCAGTTTGTCGCTACACTACACTCAGTTGCTAAAGAACTTCGTGGTGCAAATTATGATGTAATGATTCCTCAATCTAAACCACTTAGCCCCGGTGAAGTACTTGGTTGTACAGCACCTCATCTCACGGATGAACGTGTGTTAATTTATCTAGGCGATGGACGATTTCATTTAGAAGCAGCCATGATTGCGAATCCAGTCGTCGAAGCGTATAAATATGATCCTTATGAAAAAAAAATTACACGAGAATATTACGATCATCATGAGATGCAAAAAAATAGGAAAAAAGCTATAGATGCTAGTAAAAATGCAAAGAAGTTTGGTCTTATTCTGGGGACATTAGGAAGACAGGGTTCAACCAAGGTGATGGAGCATTTACAAAAACGACTAAAGTTCCATAATAAACAAGCGGTTTTTATTCTGTTGTCGGAAATATTTCCAAGCAAGCTGGAATTGTTGAAGGATATCGATGCTTTTGTTCAGGTATGTGATAACATCCTCGTGCTTTACTAAAGGCTAATCGAAAGAAAAAACCCTTAGGTTGCTTGTCCGCGACTGTCCATAGATTGGGGCACCGCTTTTCCGAAGCCACTCCTGACTCCGTACGAACTCGCGGTTGTACTTGGAGACACAAAATGGAAATTCGAAGATGATCAAGACCTCATTCAGAGTGGACAATCTTCATCCGATGACGTTCAAATATCACGTGGCAGTCCCAATGTCTATCCAATGGACTTCTATGCTAATAAAAGCTTGGGCGAGTGGACTCCAAATCATAAGCCTTTGGATATCTGCGAAAATTCTCTGGATGGTGGATGTTGTGGGAGATGTACAGAGGAGAAGAATAAAACAAAGATTCTTGAACTACCCTAAAAATTCTGTGTTCATTTCTTTCAGAAAATGATATGCCACATTTAAAACCTAGTACAGCAGTAGACGATTTACCGGCAAGATTACCATACGCTTATTCGAAAATATAAAGTCTAGCAGGTGGTTGAAATTGAAAGAATATTCCAGGCAGTAGAATAATCTATTCATTTCCTGACCTATTTTTTCCAAGAATACTATACTCGTTTTAAGTCGCCTCTCGCAAGCAAACATGTAATTCGCCTATTTGCCCGGTTTAGTCGAAGCTAGTTGCTTTGCCGCTATGCTATGGAAATTTGATGACATTGTTTGAAAACGGTTATGCTCCCTAGCACGAAATTAGGCTCACCCCTGGGTGACCAAACCTGCAAGTCGAAACCAACGAAACAAAAGTGTTTTGCAAATAGTATAAATTTAACGTGTGCTTAGAAGTTTATGTTGAACTGCTAGGTAACATAACAGTTCAACATAAACTGTTATGCACTGATGAGTCAAAGGCGAAATGAAAACGGTTATGTGCCTTAGCTCAAAATTAAACTAACACCTGAATGACATCTTACATTGCTTTAGAGGCAGAGTTGTCACATGAGCCGTTCTTCCGAAAAAACAGGAGTGATCATTTATTTCGAAGCGTCTCGAGCGCAATTTTTTCCCTCTATGGGCCACTCTGGCCAAGGGTCAAGCTTACAATGCTCCACACTTGCCATACCGAACGAACTAGGCTATGGTACCCAAATAACCACTAGTAACGAAGAAGGAAACCTTCCAGCATGTAACTCAAGCGACAGATTCCTTTACAGTAACCAATTTGCAACGAAAGACATCTGCTATTGCAAGTTCGCCAGAGAATTTATAACTTGAGCAGGAAATGTCCCTCATTAGGTCATGCGTCTGTATCGTATAGTTTGTTTGTCATCCTACCAACCGCTTCTGTGTTTTATTGACAATATACCCAACGCATGGGTGCTTTTCGGTGCCTTCGCGAAATTCAAAACACTCGGCTCCGGTGTTTAACGAAACTGAAAACACGCGGTTTCGGTGTATGCCGAAGCTTGAAACACCAGCACCGAAAATGAAACACCCACACCAGCACCGTGGCTTCGGTCATTGCGTTTCGTGTTACTCTTTGTGCACTGGCATGCAGTGGCATTCTCAATACACGCGGTGGCGGTGGATATATGAAGCACGCGGTGCAGTGCAGTGTTTGGACATGGACATTCACGGCTGCTCGGCCATCCATGGAAGTTGACCATCAATGTTAACTTCCCTCTCTGAGCAGCCTAGATAGCCGTGTAGTGTCGGTAGCGGTTTCCCAACTGCTAAGAATAACGCTACGGTCCACCTGTACCGGTGGTATAAGTCCACCAAACAGGTAAGCCGTGTGGCATCCGGCGGAATTATTTTTTACCAAGAATTGATCCACTGGTTTCCTATTCCATGTCGTAAAAGGCCACAAAAATAGGAACTCCTAAGTCAAGGTGTATTTCCGTGCCGATGGCTGAATGGCTGCAGGAGGTTAAACATTGCAGTCGTGAACGGAATATCTTGGGTTTTTCCCTTACTGGATACACGCAATGCTTAGCAATCAACTTCTTTGATCATCGCTTCGGCGGGCCAGAGATTAGAAAGCTGAGTGTCTGTGGGTGTCCTCAAGGTGGTGTACTATCCCCACTTTTATGGAACCTAGTCGCTGATAGTTTGTTAAGGAAACTTAATAACCTTGGATTTCCGACTTATGGTTTTGCCGACGATTATCATATATTGATGACCGGTATAAGCATTAACACTCTCTTTGATTTAATGCAGCAAGCCCTGCGATCTGTTGAACAATGGTGTTGTCAGGTTTGGATTATCTGTAAATCCGGGCAAAACATCAATGGTGCTTTTCACTCATCGTAGGATAATTACAGGAGCTCGTCCGTTGCAGTTCTTTGCTTCAGGGGTCACTGTGGTCGATCAAGTTAAATACGTCGGGGTTATTCTTGACTCAAAACTGAATTGGTCTGCTCACATTGATTTCAGGATTAAAAGAGCTTGCATGGCTTTCGGCCAATGCAGACGAGCTTTTGGAAAATCATGGGGACTCAAACCCAGATATATTCATTGGATCTACACAACTATCGTTAGACCAATTTTAGCATATGGATGTCTTGTATGGTGGCAGAAAGGAGAAGTCGCGACAGTTCAGTCAAAGCTAAATCATCTCCAAAGGATGGTCCTAATGGCGATGACAGGAGCATTCACGACAACTCCTACTGCTGCTCTAGAGGCGCTACTGTGCATTAAACCACTATATGTGTTCCTAAAACAAGAAGCATTATCTTGTGCATACCGTCTTAGGGTTACAGGGCTTTGGAACAGTAACCCATTAGAATATGCTACCAGTCACACTCGCTTGTGGTCTCAAATGGTTCCGTGGGATGAGTATTTACTCGCTCCTAGTGACCTAACTCTCACATGCAGTTTTCCTTTTAAAACATTCAAAGTGAGCTATCCTCTTCGTTAGGAATGATTGTCTGGTTGTCTGGAACGACAACTTGATGAACACATAGTTTGTTTTACGGACGGTTCTCTGTTGAATGGTCGTGCTGGTGCTGGTATCTACTGTCGTGAAATAGGCTGGAGCAGTCTCATTCACTTGGTAGATACTGTACTGTGTTCCAAGCAGAAATCTACGCAATTCTGTGTGGAGTACAATCGGCACTTCAGCAGAGGATCTGTGGTAAACGTATTTATTTTTGTTCCGACAGTCAGGCAGCCTTAAAAGCACTCAGTTCGAATGACTCACGGTCGAATCTAGTGATCGCATGTCGAACTCAAATTGAAGACCTCAGCATTTCAAATGCTGTTTACTTCATATGGGTACCCGGCCATTCTGGTATTACTGGAAATGAATGGGCTGATGAGTTGGCTAGAGCTGGTGCAACGAATGATTTCGTTGGTCCTGAACCAGCTTTACCACTTTCAACTAGTTGGATAAAGCACAAGATACGTTCTTGGGCTGCATCCAAACATGCCAGCTACTGGCGCAGCTTGCAAACTTGCGCTCAGACAAAAGCATTTCTACCAGATTTAAATCTGAAAATGTCAAAGTGTCTACTGCATTTCTCCAAGTATCATTGAAGTATTCTGGTCAGAGCTCTGACTGGACATTGCAAACTCAATTATCACATGGCTACTATTCAACGTGCTGAGTATTATTCGTGTGATTTGTGTGAATGCGATTATGGTACTTCATATCATCTGATATGTAACTGTCCCGCATTGACGCAGCTACGTATCCGGGTTTTTGGTTCTCCATACATGGTTGAGTCTGTGTATGCGGAGCTAAAATTGAAGGATATTCTCTCGTTTCTCACCCAATGTGGTAAGGAGCTATAGTCAGAAGGGTTCATCGTTCTTCCTGGAGTGAATGAATCCCTTCTGTATTCACCTTAAATAGGGTTTGGCAGATTGTTTGGCATCCTCTGGGGGGTACCGCATTTACTTCTGCTCGTACATACTGCGAGTCGTTCTGCATTCTTCCGGGAGTGCAGAATGGTGTCGCTTTTGTAAGATCTCTAAATCCTCTCGGGGGTTGGAGGTTTTATTAACAGCAGACTGTTCGGGACCTCGTAGAGGTTCAGAATTTCCTTCTGCTTCCACTAAATGTGATCCTCAGCAGATTGTTCAGCATCCCTTAGGGGTGCAGAATTTACTTCTGCTTTTATGTGTTTTTGTGTCGTCAATTTTTCCCATCCTCCTAGTTCAACCCTTACCATTTCCTTTCAATCCTTCCCTCTTATATATCGGGAAAATGATGCTAAAAACAAATTGATGGCAAGGCACAAATCTCCAAATATCAAGGGGAACGTGCCATTTGAGCCAATTTGTTCTGATTCCTGATTCCTGATGCAGTGGCATTCTCAATACACGCGGTGGCGGTGGATATATGAAGCACGCGGTGCAGTGCAGTGTTTGGACATGCCTGCAAAAAAGCTGTGTAAAGCATACAAGTAAAAATCCGTTAAAAATCACGGTTGTGCACGATTTTGCACGCATGAATTACCATTGCATGAAAGCTCGAACGCAAGAGCCCATCAGGGATTACTGGGCTGCTAGAAGTGCCTCTACAGGAGAATTGCTACTTGGTGATGGCTTTTAAAACAACCGTAAATTTCTTACACAAATTGAAAACTCTACTTGGATGTCTGTTCACTGTGTCTTTTATATCTGAAGCGATACATACGATTATTACTTTAATTATTTAGAAATGATATCGAAATTATTGTTCTACTAACACTAACTTCTCTAATCTGCTCTGATCATTTCTATCTTTGTCGGTTTACTTTTTTTGTATTTTATTGCATCCCCATAGTGGGATATGAATGATGATTGATGAGTGAGTGTAGGATTAGTTAGAATCTGAGTGAAAATAACGAACATCAGAGAATCAAACAAATCAGAACAAAGCAATCTAAAAGACAGCTACATCCCGCATACGCATGGCTGCCAGACGGCTGACTAAACGCTGCCAGCTGGAAAAATATGGCTGGCAGACATTCTGGTGACCGGCTGCCTCACCGCTGCCAGGAATACAACTCAAACGATACAACCGTATCCACCAGGATTTTTCCACATTGAAATTTTTGACATTTTCAGCGAAGGTGAGAAGATGAATACACTCGGCTAACTTGGATACAGGCGACTTTGTTTTGTCAAATTGGATTTGACAACCGTAACTGAATCAATTTTGGTAGCCTTCTGGTGGCCATGGCTGCCCAGGTAGCCAAAACGCTATGCGGGATTCAACATGCCATCCAACTAGGTGTGCAGACTTTAAACGATGTTGTCCACACTGTTTGCGGCTCCCAAAGGTAGCAAAGACAAGGGAAATAGAAACGTTGAGTTAATACACATTGCAATCTATGCACACATACATACCACCAGTTATAGGAGATGTCATTTCTTCCACAGATCAGAGGGCAGTATCCGTTCAGTCAAAATCATTCCAATGTTCTGAAGACTATTAGCAGTTTTCTGGTCTTTTGAGAACTATATTGAATATTTTATTAATCGTAGTTCCGTGCTGAGAGTGATAGGTTTAGAGCAAGAAAGAAATATGGTATTGTGGAAAGGGAAACTGCAAAGTATTCTATAATCGACATTGTTATCTGTAACGAAAAAAAAAGTATTTCGAATAGAATTACTAGGTGTTGTATGAAATGGTCCACGTGAACCGTACTGTTCCAGAAACACACTTTTAGACTGCTGTTCGGTAGACCAATACGCACTGTATCGTCATTGCACAAACCGATCGAACGTTCACAGGCTCCATATTAAAAGACAGGAATATGCATAACAATTCATTCAATAAAAAGCAAGGCGCAGTCAAAAGAGGCTTTCGGTACTAAAATACCGTCTACGTCAAGGTCGAGAAAATCGGAGCCGTCAACTATAGTTTATTCCTTGAGTAGGATTCGGATAAAATGTAAAATAAGTTTATAGTATTGTAAAACCCTTTATTTGAATCCAATTTGGAGAAAACCAGCTTTGAGACATCGAAATTAGCTCCATTTCTGAGGTTTTGACCACTATTTTCTGTACTCTCGGAACCGGAAACCAGAGATGGCATTTTACTGGAGTGATACACCAGGGCGTAGGTTTCAATTAAACACTGCGAATACAGTTGCTCCGCTCCACACAAAGAGGAAAGCGCACTTCTTCTCAGTGTCCAGACAGACAGACTTTGAGTGCGTGCTTGTGTTGAAAGAAGCTGGTGCGAGAGAATAACATTCTCTTCGCACGAATCACTCTCACCTGCTCTCGCTTAAATACACCCAAGTGATCACTGGCGCGTGATGGTGAGCGAACACTTCTGTGAACTTCAATTAATAGAGAGTAGATCTGGCCTTGCTATGAAAAATTTGCAATGAAATCCGAAAATTTAACGATAAATTGTTTTATTTTGCTGGTTTTGCGTACCCACGCTTCTTCTACGCAAACCATACACCAGAGTGCTCACCGGCGTGTACACCTCTGTGAAAGTATCTGCATCCACCTCAGAGAATTTATTAGCTAATGCTCTAGCACTTTGGTGCGATTCAGTGGAAGAGGTAAAAGGAAAGAAACAAACGCACTCATGATGCGTGCACACTTTATACAACAGTGGTGTATATATGTGAAAGAGAAGAGCTCTCGTTGAAGTTGTCAGTGCGTGGGGAGAAATTTTGCTTGCTCTTCGTCACACAGAGGAGATGGACATCTCTGCCGGAAACTGAGAACCGGTATAGCCAAAGGGAAATTATATAGCCATCTGCTAACAAGATATACAAATTAGAGAAATTCAAATTATTACAATCATCCTGTAGTTCCGGAACCGGAGAATTAAGACTTAATAATTTTCATGTGGTCTTAAGACCGTTCATGTAAGGGAAAGTATTATAGAGCATTCTTGCTGACTAACACGTTCCCTTCGTTTTTTTAGCATTCAAGATTTTTCCAAACAAAATAAACATATTTAAACTAAATTCAGTCTGGTTCTAACTGATCAAAGTCACATTTATACTGAACTGATTACTCATGCTGACTTTGATTCAGATTATCTACCTGTAACATTTATACCGTTTTCGTTTTTGATTCTACACGCGGGCGACTCTGATTCAGAGTAAAACGAACAACTCATAAAGAAAAAATAAACAAACTCGCATGGATGCGTGGTGCGACCCGAGAAAATTTTCAAAGCGACACTATGCGATTGGAGTCTAATCAAGAGCGACCCCAGGTTACTAAAACAAACATATCAAAAGTTGTTTGGGCGACTCTGGGGCTGCTCTGATCAATAAAGAAAACGGCATTAGAATTTCCAATGAAGCGATAACTAACCCAATTAGTTCTTATTCAATTAGCATAGAGCTAGTTGGTTTGAATACAGATTTCACATGTGAAATCACGCGAATCATGATATTATATTAGAACATGCAGCGGATATCGACACAGCAATAGATAATTTAAACCATTACATAATTGTGGCTAGGAATATTTCTGTTCTGTAATTAAATTCTTTTATCATCGATGACAATCGTCAACTGCTCAATCGTTTGAAGGATGTTCGTCGACGACAATATCAACGTTCTCATGATCCTGCTATGAAAACCATAGTTAACCTCTGCCTTTTGACAACATAGTAATTTTCGTAAAATAACTAAAACTTTAACAAATAAACTATTCCAACAATATTTTATTTCTTGGTATTGTCTTCATTTCGGCCGATGTTTGATCAATTTAAGCAAATAATAGATTTTTTTCTGATATTTTGCAAATTGAAGTGAGTGTTGCCTCATGATTCATTTTTTTATCAAATGATGCAACCAGCTATTTAGAATTTGGAGTAAAATAATCGTTTTAAACTGAAAGTAAAAATGTTATGCTTACAATGTTAGAATATTCTATAACCAAATTATGTTATGCTTAAACACATAATGTTTCCAATGGGGTTTAAAACGATTCTAGAGGAATAGGAAGTGAATAGCAATAATTCTAATCTTTTAATCGTCGTTTCTGGTTTTGGATTTATTTCAAAAATTATATTTCATAGGAAAATAAACAATAATGCATTTAAGGCTTAACGATTTACAAAAGGAAATTAAATATAGGTTTACTCTTTTACGAAATGTCAATTTCGCTAAAGAAGTTGAACAAACTAAACCTTTTTGGAAACTTTTCAAGGTTCTTAAGAAACCTCAGAAACTACTAAGATGAATTTTGATGAAATTAAGTCAATCACAAAGAAACTTAAAAACATGAACGCTCCTGGTAGTGATTGAAATTTCAATATTCTTATCAATTATTTTACGAAGTTGCCTTGAGACTCTATGTTAAAACTTTCAACAAATGTTTTTTTTATTAGCTTACTCCGCTAAGAGCAGAAAAAACACTAAAGTAATTCTTATCCTCAAACCCGATGAAAACCCAGCTGAAACATCAAGTTATCGACCAATTAGTTTACTTTCTTCTATCAGTAAACTTTATGAAAAAATTAACTTGTTCAGAATGATGTCTCATACAAATGAGAATTCAATTTTTTACCAGAGCAGTTTGGGTTTCGTCATGAAAATTCAACTACTCCTCAACTTGCTAGAGTAACAAACATGATGCGTGTGTGTGCGCGTGTGTGTATGTGTCAAATAATCTCACTAGGTTTTCTTGGAGATGGCTGAACCGATTTTGACAAACTTAGATTCAAATAAAAGGTTTACGGTCCCATACGGATTTCCTGAATTTCATCCGGATTCGACTTCCGCTTCCGGAGTTATAGGGTAAAGTGTGTTCAATACTGTACACCGTCACTTGAACCGGCGAAACACGTAAAAAAAATTCTAAACTGGTTCCAAAACTACACAAATCGATAGCCATTATCAGCAGGCAACTAAACAAACCGATTTCGGCTATCCTGGTTCCCGGTCTCCACCTTCTTGACTTATCGGCCTCATTTTGCTGACTTCGGACCCTAGATCGGCGTGCGTCGTAATCACTCCAATCAGCTTTCCATACCTTTTTGGTGCCTAATGAACGCCACCCAGAATAGTCGGGTTTTTTACAGTTCAATTCGTCATCCAAACTGAGGCATGAGTCAGGTGTCGATGATGATGGTACAACAATTTGAACTCCAGCAATATTTGTTGATAAAGACTTCAACTCCTCTAGAATGTCCAACTCGAGCGTAGAATTCGGATTTTTATAAACAAGTTGCTGTGTCAAGTGATAGCTGGCTGAGTTGACTTATTTCGTTACTCAAGTTTCGCAGATTTGTAGAAAACTCTGACATTAGGGTTTGCAGTGTCGAGAACACACTTTCCTTTGTAGACTTTAAAGCTGTATCTAGCAGTGCTATCATGTCATTTTCAATTCTTGTGACATGGCGCCTCATGGATTACAGTTGGCTTCTCCTGTTGAAATGCAAACTTATGCAGCACTTCCATGTTGGCCTGAAGTTGCTTCTCCAACCGCGCTGAATGATAACACCGATGCAGGCCGCGTGAAATTTTCGAGAGCAATTAGCGCATGTCCACATGATTGTGTCGACGGAGTTATCCAGTGCAGAGATTTCGCAACTCATACTGATTACCCAAACAAAAATAGTTGAAATCAACAAGAAAAAATATTTCGTGCGCACCACTAGGAGCGAATGAAAAACACGCCCGAACTAATTGACGAAGCGAATGAAAAACAAGCCCGACTAATTGACGAAAAAAAGTCTAGATCTTCTTTTCTTAAACCAAGCAAAAATCAAATTGAAATTGAATGGCTTGAAATTGACATGGTCTGATCAAGTAAAATACTTAGGTTTAATGTGTAACCACAGATAACATATATAGGATCAAACAAAATTTTTCAAAATCCTGTGTAAATTTGAAATTTGCTATACGTTGGAAACACTAACAGATCGGCTGAAAAGTTCGTATCGTTTCTATGAGAGGGCGCCACTAGAATTAAATCCATACCATTTTCAGTTAGTACCAACCTTCAAAAGATACGTGTATAAATTTGACAGCTGTCTGATTATTAGTTTGTGAGATATCGCATTTTGAGTGAAGCTACCTTTGTTATTGTTTAAAAAATGGAAAAAAGGAAATTCGTGTGTTGATGAAACACTACTTTTTGATGAAAAAAAGTGCCGCCGATACCAAAAATGGCTTGATGAGTGTTATCCAGACTCTGCACCGGACGAAGCAACAATTCGTAAGTGGTTTGCAAAATTTCGTACTGGTCATATGAGCACCGAAGACGATGAACGCAGTGGACGTCCAAAAGAGGCTGTTACCGATGAAAACGTGAAAAAATCTACAAAATGATTTTCAATGACCGTAAAGTGAAGTTCATCGAGATAGCTGACACCCTAAAGATATCAAAGGAACGTGTTGGACATATTATTCACGAATATTCGGATATGAGAAAGCTTTGTGCAAAATGGGTGCCGCGTGAGCTCACAATCGATCAAAAACAACAACGAATTGATGATTCTGAGCAGTGTTTGGAGCTGTTATATCGAAATAAAACCGATTTTTTTCGTCGATATATAACAATGGACGAAACATGGCTCCATCACTTCACTCCGGAGTCCAATCGACAGTCAGCTGAGTGGACTGCACGCGATGAACTGAACCCAAAGCGTCGAAAGACTCAACAATCGGCCGGTAAGGTTATGACGTCTGTATTTTGGGATTCGCATGGTATAATTTTCATCGACTACCTTGAAAAGGGAAAAACCATCAACAGTGACTATCATATAGCGTTATTAGAGCGTTTGAAGGACGAAATTTAAAAAAAACGGCCTCATTTGAAGAAGAAAAAAGTTTTGTTTCATCAAGACAATGCACCGTGTCACAAGTCGATGAAAACCATACTGAATTGGGCTTCGAATTGCTCCTTATCCACCGTATTCTCCAGATTTGGCCCCCAGTGACTTTTTCCTGTTCTCAGACCTCAAGAGAATGCTCGCTGGTAAAAAATTTAGAAGCAATGAAGAGGTAATCGCTGAAACTGAGGCCTATTCTGAGGCAAAGGACAAATCGTACTACAAAAATGGTATCGAAAAGTTGGAAGATCGCTATGATCGCTGTATCGCCTCTGATGGCAATTATGTTGAATAATAAAAACGAATTTTGGCAAAAAATGTGTGTTTCTATTAAACGATACGAACTTTTCAGCCGAACTGTTATTCGCCGCGGTCTTTCGAAAAGTTCCACTACGTTCCGGAACGATAACAAAATCCTCCTGCCTCTATAAATATTCGAACTATAACAATTTTAACACTTTTTTTTAAAATAATTATTTATTGGAACATGAGTTAAAAATTAAATTATTGAGATTTAAATTGGGTGTTCAGCCACAAGTGGTGACTTTTCAGCCCTATGATTTTAACACTTATCGCACGGTTTCCCTAAGTGTTAGAGACAAATTTATTTCCATGTCGCATAAATCACACGAGAATTCGACCGAAATAAAACAAAAATAAACTTGCCATTTTACCCAACAGCGAAACGAAAATCTAGCTTGAAGTGAATGTTGCACCCAAAATTGTGGCCCATGTGAAAGCGGCACCCAAATCGGGGTGGCATCTCGTGTCGATCGTGCACCCTTATTCTGAATAACGACGTATCGTTTATTCGATCGAATATGGTTCGGTCGAATCCTAGCTACCTTTGATTTTGCTAGCGTTATTGGGAATACGGATTAAATACGATCGAAAAAACGATACGTCGTTATTCAGAATAAGCGTGGTGGTGACATCTGCAAGTGTTCGCCACGCTGATTTAGCAAATTTTACACACAGTTCATATGTGAGCCTGTATATCTGTTATCTGCGGTATAACAAAAAGCTCACCTTCATTGATCACATAGAAGAAATCCAGGTGAAGTATAATAAATACATTAAATGTTTATATTCTCCTAGAAACGGAAATTCTAAACTCTTCCTTAAGAATAAATTATAAATTTATAAACAAATTTTAAGACAAACCATGCAGTACCAATTTGGTCGATTTTAAAACAGTCGAGCGGAATTAAATTTTAATTGACTGTTTTTTTTGCGCCTTCAATCAAAATCTGTTTCTGGAAATATGAAAAATAAACAACTGCTATATCATTTCACATTAACGATTGATATATATATATATATATATATATATATATATATATATATATATATATATATATATATATATATATATATATATATATATATATATATATATATATATATATATATATATATATATATATATATATATATATATATCACGTTTTTTATAACGGCCAATAAGCCATCCACCAACATTCACTTTGAAGAGTAATTTTGAATGACTCGGCACTCGCTGAGAGTAAGTCATAATAGTAAACGGCAGAGAAAAGTTTTCTCTTTCGTCTAGTGTTAAATTTGATACTCTATTTTTCATACCTTGCAATTTTTTTCGAAAGGCTTATTGGCCGTTATAAAAAAACACGCGTGATATGCTTACATTATGGTTGCGCAACGCAAAATAAACCTTTTTTCAACTAGTAGCTAAAAGCATACTGCGATTAAAGATATGTTAGAATTAAGTAATGATATCTTACAAATGATAGTTCAATGTTTATGTTATAAAGAAATACTGCTGTCACCTTGTTTTAACCAGTGTACTAAAAAAAATGTTCGTGCTCTTGTTGCAAAATAGTTTGGACTTGGTCGTATCAGAACTAGTTGCAGATTGCTACTCGGGACTTTCCATAAAATTTTTTTCTGTATACAGTAAAAGGAAGCGATTCAGCTCACATGACGGATCGTGTGAATGGCGCTTAAAACCTAGTGCAAACATTTATTAGAAAGTCAGGAAAAGGTTTGCACAACGAACAGAGGCTATTTTGTTTCAGTCGACCTATAAAAAATTGGCGTGATATGTATATGAAAGTGTAGTGTAAAACTATGGATTTCGAGTTATATTGATATTGTGAACCATATGATTAAAATACATCTGTTTTCCGTTTTCCACACAATAAATATAAGCCCATTATAGTGCATATTGCCTTTCAACACGCTCTATAGAATATAGTTCCCGTGTATAGCACTGTTCTATTCATTGATTTCTTCGTTCGACTGTTCTTCCTTCATCTGTTGCTCGATTTTTCTTGGATCATAATCTAGGGTTGGAAAAGGAAAACCGTTTTGTTCAGACGAAAGCGAAAAGTATAGCTACTATACAAACCATCATCGAACATCTCAGGTGAGCGCGCCTTTCGTTCTTTTTCCAACGTTTGAAGATATTCTTGCTCGGCAGCTTCACATGCAGCTGAAATTATATCGAATCATAGTGAATTTTACTCAATTTATAATCCACTCTATTCAATTCTTTTGGAAAGGGGTGGAGGAGGACAGTCACGTACCCAGAGGGGGGGCCTGAGAGGCCCTGGCCCCTCCCGAAATCAAAAACATATAATTATTTAGAATGTCATGTAACAAGACAGTAAACGTAATACAAAATCAGTTCCAATGGAAAAGTTTAAGTGTATGTTAAAAACAGCCGTAAAAGGCACACTGAGAATTAGGTACATAAGCAATCTTCAGTAACATTATTTTTTAATCTTTGAGCCCCTCCCGAAATGAAATCCTGGGTACGGGCCTGGAGGAGGAAGAATCATATAAGCATCATATTTAAAACATACTTGGCTCCAAAAATTCAATACAGTGTCGCTGTTAGTTTTTTTTTTATTTTACTATGTAATAATGAATGAATGCGATAAGGTTGTAGTAGAAAATTTAGAGTCATTTACTGTTTTGCGTAGTCTCTCTGGTATTCTGAATCTGAACTGGATCCTACCAGTATTAAATGGCTCACAATTATTGAAAGTACATTGATGGTGATATGAAAATCCGTTCTTAATCCACCTAGTGGTGTGATAATGCCTTTCTCTTTCTTTAAAACAGTCCCATGAAAATATTTTTTATCTTTTTATTAAATAATTTCTGACACTAGTTTGGGCTCATTTTTGACATCAATTGATTCAGATTGAATCGAGTACTTCATAAAAGCATGCTTCAATGTGTTTATGGTCGGCATCATTTTTCCAACCAAGCGGCATTTGCGTTGCCTATTTGTATCAGAAGAATGATGCTTATCTTAAAAACATTTTTTGGTCCGCTTATTGGAATTTTCATAGATCTTAAAAAATCATCACAGACATTTTCCAATCTCGTCGTGTTGAGTCGATTGGTATATAACACTATGGGTTTCCGAGGGTTCGTTCGCTAGTCGGTTTTTCCAGCAATTAAAATATCTTTCTATAAAGAAAGGCAAAAATTGATTTTAACGTTCTCTTGCAGGGTAATGACAATACTAAGTTGAGTTGGCTATACAAAGTTGATCATTTTCAAAGATTCGGTTCAATTAGGTTGTTTTCTGAGTTGTGTTACTTATTGGCAAAATTATTTCCCCGGATTGGAAAAATCAGAGGGTTAGAGTTCAATCTTTGCGGCTATTTGTTTACTATTTTCGTTTCAGCTGTTCCAAATTTCTAAGTCATTCATGAACAGTCCCTTTTTGGCTTTAGCATACTGTAGTCGTTTTCTCTGCGAGTTATACTTACATTTACATTGAAACAGTTTTGGTTTCTCGTCAGTAACATCCTCTTGACGATTGAGAGTGCGTACCTTAAGTTTCATTTCTCGCGATTTAGCTTCCAGAATTTTTTCTCGGCGATTTTCTCTCTCCATCATCTGCGAATAAAAAAAATTATAATCATTTGTGCCCATCATGTCATAGTTTCATGACGTACCGCAGTCATCAATGGTTTGTCATTTTTTATCGCTGTCATATTATCAGACATTTCTAGCAAAAAAGTCGCACCCTTGTTGCTTCCTGCTCCAACTAAATACCCTGCTTCGTGGGCGCGTAAACACCTCAAGCTCTCGTCACAGACTTTGATACTCAAAATGGGATCACACTGCTGCTGAAGTAAATCCCATGCATCTAGAACTCCATCGACCCGACTCACGTAGAAGATGCAATACCGCATTGGATTCCAAACGCCATCCGTTAGCATCACGGAATGATGCTTCGTCCAAATAATGGAACTTTCGCGGCAATCCTCTGACCACACACGCGCTATCCAATCTCCGATTGTAAGAAAATTTTTAACGAATGCAGGGTTTCGTGTCAGCGAAAAAATTGGTCCAGTGTGACAAGGAAGCTGTAACAAAAGCATATTGTTCTAATATATGCGGAAAACTTAATGTTTAACAAGTTTTACCCGATATACTATTTTCTCTTGCGGAGATTTTCCTTTTCGATTACAAGAAAATAACATTCCTTGTTCGGTTCCACACATGAATCTTGTTGGTATCGAGGTTTCATATTCCAAACAGCTAACTCCATACGATCGCGAAAGATCCTGTTCATCTGATTTAATCGGATCCATCAAGAGGGTATCAGTTGGCTGGGATAGTTTCCTTGTATCCCACCACATTACCTGACCATCAGAGGAGCCCGAAAAAAATTCAGTTCCACTTTTTGAGTTTATCCACAGCGCTGAATTCACTGTTGCTCGATGAGAGTTTTCACGTTCACTAATCATGACCGGAGCTTTTTCATTTCTAGTATCCCACGCAGCGACCTGTCCGTTATACATCCCGCTTACTAAAGTGGTTGGATCTTTCTGATTGTATTCCAAACACACCATAGAACTGTGAGGAGTAAATCTCATTAAGGGAACATTCGGATTTTCAATCTCCCATATGTACGAACACACTGCTTTCCCGCTCGTTTCTTGAAAATTCATATTGCAATGGGACACGGCGAGCTTAGATCCTCCATCGGGCGACCAAGATAAGTGAGTAACGGGTTGTTTGTATATTGCAGGATCTCTGTAAACATTCAATGTTCTTGAGTTACATTTTTCCATTAAAGGTGCCGGTTCTAATTCATCAAAGTAATTCTCGTAGATGTTTACGGCATTGTTCTGATATATGCAGTGCTCCATAGGTTTCGTCATCATTGTCAATTGACTCACGTAGGTCTCATCTTTCTCGATTTTCCTACGATACCGAACCGTCTGTTCCGGATCTAGATAATTAACATCCTTTGGCCAGCCACCCTCCGAGTGCAATAAGCCACGATTTTCATACTCCGCGCTTATCGTATTAACTTCGCTAAGCGCCATTTGACGACCGTATTGTGTTCCCAGATGAACCGGATCTCGGAGAATGTAATCTTTAAACAATTCATGATTGGCAGGTTCGGAAAATTCAACCTTATTCCTGTCGGAAAATAAACACTGGCGTCCAAACTCACGACGTTCCTTCTGGTAAGGGTACTCAATATCCATGTTTCTCAATTACTCAATGATTGGACACAATTGACTGAAATAGCAATTCTGAACCAGTAAAATTCTACTTTTTCCGTCAAGGTTGTTTACTTTGGCTAAACTAGCCAGAAGCGTAACATAGTAACCGCTAAATGATTGATGTATTGTTGCTTGCTAATTTTGTATTGTTAAGGACTAATGCGCTTGTCCGCCTTCACGCACGTGGTTTTCCGTAATGGTTATCACGATACCACGTGTTGCTCGACATGCATAAGGAGACATTTGATACTGATATAATCTACAATCAAGAATTCGTTGCATGTTTGAATACGACATGCTGTAGCATAAAGATGGTTAGGGAGTAAATAGTAGTGCTCGTATCATGAATCACCACCCGATTACTCTACGTCAAAGTAACTCTGACATTCAATTGAACACAATTTAATAATACTGTAAAACTTGAAGAATCTGCAGATTTTAATACATATGCAGCAGTTTAACATAGTATGTTCAAATACAAATTTACAATTATTTGTATTTGGTATGTCTACTAACGACTTACCTCGGAACCATCAGGTCATCCTTACTGGTAGTCCCATTACTTATGAAGTTTTTATGTAATTATAAACGAAAGACCCGATAATAGGCATATTCGAAAATTAAGGACCATTTTGTCATGAAAAACCTAGTGGAGAGTATTAGAATGTTACTCATACTGTAATAAATATTACTATAGCATTTTTCAAAAAAAATGAATCGGGCACAGAATAGTTTTGATGATTTCTTCACTGTCGGTCAAAATTATGGTTTGAAATTCTGAACACACTTTACCCTGTTGTTCCGGATCCAGGTAAAATTCAACTGAAATATATAGAGCCAAGAACTTGAAATTCCATTCTATCATTATAGTAAAAATGAAATGATCTCCGTTTTGAAGTTTTTGAATTTGTGCTTCCGGAATTGGGGTTTTTTGGCCAGCAACTGACAAAACTCAAATAGAAACAGTTTTGAGATAATTTTAGAAGTAATTTTCTCTTTTTTGCTTCGTCGCTATGAGTCACGGAGATTTTTCCTTACTGAAAGAACTGAAGAACTACGCAGAAAATTGCAACGCTTGGAATGGCATACCTATACTTGTTCAGCGAGTATCTCGACTTTAATGCTTATGTCATAAATCTACCGTGACGAAGTCTAGATAATTTAGCTCAAATACAAATATATGTTGTCGCAATAAAAACTAAGTCCTATTTTTTTTCTGTGAAACATAGTCAGTTTCGATGGGTTGTCCATTTTATTCGCTTTAGTTTCTTGGTATCGTTCGAAAAAAGGAGAGGAGAGAAAAGAAATTAAATCGACCTCAATAGAATTCCAAACACATAGATGCAAAAGGAATTGAGAGAGCCACGTAGCCGATTCAAAATCTATACGCGATCCACTGTCCTCCGACCCAACCAACAAGACATACACAACATAAGTTTTGTATGGTATGGACTTTTCTCATTTTTATCTTGTTGTTGTATAAAAACACGTTCTTGAAATGAATTTTTTTCTACTCATCACCATGATATTTCCGAACCGGAAGTATTATCCAAATGAAAGTCATTATTATTATACGAGTATGTGAGACCTTTCATTTGAATCTAAGTTTATAGGAATCGGTTCAGCTATCTACAAGAACATGGAGTGCTTATTTTTTTTGGAAGTCAGACCCGAATAAAATTTTAAAGCGTTTTATGGAAGGCATGGGTTTTCAAATGAATCGTAGATTGTGAAAATCGGCTCAGGCACCTCCGAGAAAATTAAGAGCTTATTTTGTTGTCTCTTTTCGCACATATCACCCTGTAATTCCGGAGCCGAGAGAATAAAACTACTTTCATATGAATCTAAGTTTGTGAAAATCGGTTTAGCTATCTCCGATAAAATCAATAAATGCACATACGCACATACAGACATTTTCCTATCTCGACAAGCTACTTCGAATGATATACTCTCGGTTCAAAAGTCGGTTCATCATATAAAATAGCACAATGTATACTAAAAATCTACTCCACGTTTCCACATAATCGTCGCACATCCCTAAGCATTTTTCGTACCCAGTGGCGTACCAAGGATAATTAGCGCCCGGGACAAAATATGACACCGAACATTGAACATTGCCCAGGCGAATGTCTCCTTAACCCCCCCTCACCCTTCCCCTCCTTCTCCGATATTTCGATACACTGCTGTTTAATGACGTATTTTCGGCTTATTGCTGAAAAATAGCAAAACTATCTAGCTTGCGGACAATTTCAATAAACCAAAATGTCGTATGTACCGAAGTGCCCACACAAGCTATCATAAGTTCCATAATTACCGAAAACATTCACTTCCTTGCTGCCAAAAAGCACACGCGGAACTCTTGAGAATTTGAAAATACAGAATAACTTCTGCGTGAACTTTCTCGCTGCTCAAGAAAACACGTGGCTATTTTTGACAGCTGGAAAGTACAGATATATTAGAATATTTGATATATTTGATATATTATTAAAGAAAATACCCCAATAAAAAGTTTTAATAAAGGGCTCTGACACAAATCTCAATCTCAAAATTAGAGTTTTTATCCCATTATTCTTAAATTTTCGTGAAGCAAAAACAGAAAATATTAAAATTAGTTTTCGCACCAATAATTTTATTTATTTGGACTTTCTATCCGAATGCGCAAACCATGGCTTTAACCTTAGACCCAAGGCTCTGCACGACCTCAGAACCGATAGTTTCATGCATATAAAACAATGCTCTCTTTATTTCTTCTACATTATTCACTACTTTAGGTTGTTCTAGAAGGTGCTCCTTCATAATGGACTGCTATTTTTCTATTGCGCACAGTTCTTGAGGGAGCCTTCAGAAGAGGAAGAATCCGCTCTTTTGGAGACACCCAACTAACCAAAAGTTCAGATGAAAGGAACTGATTTGGCTTAAATAGCTTTCGAAGATCTAGAGTAGCATTCTAAGCAGACCATTTTCAAGTAATTATTCACACTTGAAAGTTCGCTTTGTATGCCGCAAGCACAAATCGCTTGCCAAATTAAGAACTTCTTGATGAACATCGACATCTTCTATGCAAGGATATTCTAGGGAACCTTGCTTTTCATACTTTTTTTAATGATATAGTAACGGTATGATCTCGGCATTATTTTGGAACACATACTGAGCTTTAGCTCCCATATGGCTCATATAACTAAAAACTGAATCGGCAGTTGGGATTCATATCAAAAATATCCCAATAATTAACCACCCATGTTGCTTAAAATCTCTGTATTATGCCTTAGCTAGACCAATTCTAGAGTTTGCATCGCCAGTTTGGATTCCATATCAGTCAACTTGGGGCCTGAAACGGGAAAGAGCTCAGGAAAGGTTCATACGATTATGTCTCAGAGCGATTAGCAATTCGGCATAGAATCAGACAGTTTTTTGCAATATTGACATATCGATTTTAGTCCAACTCTTTTGAACTGCAGTGATGAGTCTGAAAATACTACTGAAATGACGTCCCTTTGCATAAACCGTTCTTGCCAAAATTCTACAGAGATTGGTATGCGAACAGAGTAGTAGCGGAATGTTCTTTTCGACGAACCAAACGCTGGATTGTTTGAAGACGTAAATAGACGCATTGTTCTGTCTTCATTTGCTTTATTCTCAATATGATCATCCAAAACATCCCACCTACATTCCGGAATCCAAAACATCCACCTACATTCCGGAATTCATCCAGGCTGAGACAATGATAACAAAAGGGTTTCATGATAAGAGAAACTCCCCATACCATCAAACTTCCACTTCAAAATTTCGCTTCGATCTCATGCCAGTAGCAGCTCCGGTCCGTCTGAATTAAATGTTTTCTTATCAGAAAATGCGACACTACGGTACTCCGTCTTTCATTTCATGCACTTACGGGCAAACCTAAACCAATACTGCTTATGAGTGAGATTGGGCTAAGGTTTACATTGTAGCATCTTCCATTTATTGTCCGGCGATTGGTTTAAAATCCTAGCAATTTAGTCACTTTTTCTTACATTCTGTGATGTTAAAATATTCCTGTTCGTTCATGATAATCTGTATAACTTTACAGCTCATCATAATTTATCCAAGTCGCAAATATAACTTATTGAAATTTCAAGAGGTTCTACATTCAATTGTTTTAGAATTGTTTTTGCCTTTCTCATATAGAAAGGTTATGCAAGGGGCTGGGGTCCACTAGGAGATTGATAGTACCTATTAGCTCTCTCCGGACAGTACCAGCCGTGTGGAATCCGTCGGAAAAAAATTAATCAAGAATAGATCCACTGGGTTCCTGCTTCCATGTCGTAAAAGGCGACAACTGCAGTTTCTTTTTCCTTTCAGTTATCAGATATTTTCAATGTTTCACTTCTGATTACTCTATTTTACTAAATTATCTCTTCATTCAACCTGTCAATTTCTGTCTAACTTCGGAAAAAAGTTTTATTTGGAATGTTTCTTCTTCTATGTTATTGATTGTCTGTCAGGATTATGGCCCTTATTACGGGGATCACTACACGGTGAAAACCAAGTGAAGTGATTTTTACCTTATTATCGGTATCACTTCACGGTGAAAACTAAGTGAAGTGAATGTAGGTCTTTATCACGAAAGTCACTTCAGAGAAAAAAGTAATTACTTAGATGAGCTTGTTGTTATTACGAATATCAAATCACCAAAATTTTATTGGAAAAAATGATTTTTTTTCACTAGTGATTATTTCATTGATCGTGACACTGGTAATAAGTAAAATCAAGTGAAGTGACATGTGAGTGAAGTGAAAGTGGAAGTGGAAGTGAGAACGGTAATAAGGGCTTATAAATTGATTGAAAAAAAAATAATCTAAAACTATTGCGCAAATCCGTTGATATTACAAAGTTAATATCAGAGATAACATATATCGATATATTGAACACGTAGTAAAAAAACACTTGATATTTATATTTCAAACAATAAATTAAGATTATTCTCGGTAGCCGGCTGCCCAGATCAACCAATATAACCAATTATTAATTTTAATAAGTAATTAAAATAATAAAGCGGAAATAATAAAGAATAATAAATAATAAATAATGATTTTATAACAACTGTTTAGAATATGTCAATGCAATGAATCAACTATTTTGTCTAAATCCTATTCACTCGTTTATTTTGTGACGCGTAATTTCATTTATAAAAAATAGGTAAGTTTTTATTCGTTACGCGATAGTATTGCAAATCTTTCTTGAGTTTACTCGAATAAGAGCTGTGAATCAAGACTTTCCGTGACTTCAATATAGGATATTGTTGAAACGTTCACTCGGGAAATCAGTGAGTTTAGTGGTGCATCCGAGCTTGAAACCGGAACATACTGAGTCGCGCGCGAATAAAACCAATACTGAAATTTTTACTAACAAATATCTTTCTCCAGTGACACTTGTGGAGTGCGCAGTAGTATATACGGCCTCTAGTAACAACAAGTGTTGGACTAACATCCCTTCCCATTCCTTAGACGATCTACGTTCGGGCCTGGCCGGCGCCGGTACTGATCAATGAATTCTGGGATTATCAGAAGATGTACATTGAAGGATGATTTACCAGTCCCAGGATGGATCATCTAGAAACTCCCTGTACAATTTCAGCTAATCCCGATCAGTAACGGAGTAGCAACCAGGGGTGGTCGCTCAAGCTCAAGCTCAAGCTCAAGCTCAAGCTCTCATTTAGAAAGGTTATGCAATCACTGTGAAAACCGACTTTTGAACCGAGGCCCGGAGGGCCGAGTGTCATATACTATTCGACTCAGTTCATCGAGTACACAAAATGTATGTGTGTGTATGTACGTAAGTGTGTATGTAATGTTTTTTTGCACTAACTTTTCTCGGAGATGGCTGAACCGATTTTCACAAACTTAGATTCAAATGAAAGGTCTTGTGGTCCCATACAAAATTCCTGAATATTATTTGGATCCGATTTCCGGTTCCGGAATTATGGGGTAAAATGTGCAAAAAATTGTGAAAATAAGTGCGCTAACTTTTCTCAGAGATGGCTGAATCGATTTACACAAACTTAGATTCAAATGTAGTCCCATAAAAAATTACTGAATATTATTTGGATCCGACTTCCGGTTCCGGAGTTATGGGGTAAAATGTGCAAAAAAAATGAAAATATGTGTTCCAACTTTTCTCGTAGATGGCGCGACCGATTTACACAAACTTAGGTTCAGACAAACTTAGGTTCCGACTTCCGGATCCGGAAATATAGGGTAGAGTGTGTTAAAAATTTTATACCAACACTGAAAAGGACGAAAAACCATAAAACCATCATTACACCACTAGGTGGATTGAAACAGGTTTTTTTTGTTAGATATGTTCAGAAAGATTTTTAAATATATTAAAATCGGTTGTGCAACTTACCACTGTTAAGTTTTACAATACTACTAAAAAATTCACTATAGAACAATTTTAAGTACGTCTAAAACAATTGTGCAGCAAATCATTACCTTGCCCACGTTGCACTAGTAGTTATAGAAGCTCTGCAAAAATGTCATCGTCATGTAAAAACGAAGTAATTACAACAATTTTTCAACTTATCAAAAATTTTCCAATTGTATAAAACTTTCCAATTGTATCGAACTGAATATATGCCAAAACAGCTGTATATCTCTTGTGAAGACAAAAATAGTGAAATTTATTTTACCTCGCAGTAAAAACTATTTTGCTGGCGAGTCCACATAGTCTTGACTGCCTTATGAAATTTTAGGTCAGTGTGAGCAGTTTTTTCATTTTTAGAAAAACAATTTGAAACTTGCAAATAAGTTGAACCACATTTATCTGCTTGAAATTAACGCAAAACTTGCCGGCATGAGAATATTATCATAAAAGTTTCAGAAATACAGCGTTACATACGCAATGAAAACAAAAATCAATCAGATAATTTGTATTCGGTTTTCATCTGGCGAAAAAAAGAACCGATCTGACATCACTTTTCAAAGATATTGAACGAAAAGTTAAGTTCATCGTAGGTACTCTCATAGTTATATATTACCGCTTGAGCAACTTGTTTTCCCAACTACAGCACATGGGCTCACCAAAATAATACCTACAGTGCGTATCACAAATATCGGGTTCACTAAGATTAATGACTAAAATGTATTGTTGTTTAAGTTAACTAGTTTGATTGAAATAAAAACAACTATTTTGATAAAAATAAAAATAAAAATTTCTCTTTTCAATATTTACATGTTTATATTTCCTTTAATTAGTTAAAATAAATCATTACGTTGGGTGAACCATTTTCTTACACACTGTTAACCTCGATGCCATATTGGAAAATATTGAAGAAAAATTCATTTAAAGAAAAAACAAACATTTTTCATAAAATTGATGTACAATAATTAAAACACGTACATTCAAAGGCGCTTGAAAATTTCAGGCGTACGGAGACATGTTTCACCATTAAAATGCAGTTCGTTGTCGATTTTCTATTTACTAAAACAATATGTAGTATTACCATTAATTTAAGTGCAGAATATTTTTAAAGTTCCATGTTTGTGTTACGAGCAGTTGTATTGAAAATCAAATGTGAAAATTATTCATTAGATATTATGTTTGCTGTTTTTGTAAACATCAATTAAATTCTTGTTTACATTACGTAGTAGATTCCATGAGTTTCAGAACTGTTTCGCTGATTTAATTGCTGCATTTGTAATGGGATCGATGCAAGAGTTTTTGTATCAGTTGAACAATAATTGTGAATAAATGTTAGTGACAACGGAAGAACTTAAAGATATGTTGCACAACACAGAAAATTGTGCTTTTTCTATAACACAACAGTTACTACAATAGTACCAGGTGTACAACTTTGCTTCCGCCGTTTTTTTTCCAAAATTAAAAGCCTTATTGCGAAAAAGTGTTTACAAATGTATTATTCAAAGTATTGACCGACTACTTTCTCCCATCTTTCCGGCAATTTTCGGATCCCGGCTCGAAAATAGGAGTCCTCTTTTGACGCTATCCATGAAGCAATCCATTTTTCCAACTTTTCGATGGATTGAAATGGTTGATCTGCCAGGCCGTGTGCCATCGAACGAAATAGGTGGAAGTCAGAAGGGGCGACATCTGGGGAATACGGCAGGTGGGGTAAGATTTCCCATTTCAGCGTTTCCAGGTACTTTCTGACCTCTTTTACGACGTGAGGCCAAGCATTGTCGTGTTGGAGGATGTCTTTGTCATGTCGCTCTTGATATTGTGGACGCTTTTCTTTTAGCGCGCGACTAAGGCGCATCAGTTGCGTTCGGTAGCGATCTCCTGTGATGGTTTCACTTGGTTTTAAGAGCTCGTAGTAAATCACAAATGTCTTCGACATCGAATTCACCATTTTTAAAACGTTTAAACTACTCCCTACACATTCCTTTACTCAGAGCAGCATCACCGTAAGTTTCTGAAAGCATTCGATGCGCTTCAGCTGCATTTTTTTCGAATTGTAACAGAAAAGTGAAACTTCCCGCAAATGGCAAGATTATGGCACAATAAAAAGACATTTTCGAGCGTGAATAATACGAAAACAAGAACAACTATCACTAAAACGGCGATGATAATTCGTTAGGCACTGCACACACTCACTTTAAAGGCATTATGATCTATGTATTTTGACCAGCCTAAGCCGGTACAGCCACCTATCGGAAAACGTAGGAAGCAAAGTTGTACACCTGATAATATAAACTGATTTAATAAATTGCACAATCTGTAGAAAAATAGAGGACAGCAACTTAACGTGCTACTTTGGTACAGTTTTCAACTTTACCTCCTACTCCAATAACATGCCGTAGTAACAATTTGTTTCGTATTCCAGCAGTTACAAGCATTGCACTTTCTTTTCAAAAACCAAGCGACCGCTCAAATTCGCGACTAGATTGAACCACCATTTTGCATAGACAGAACGAGCTATTTGATTATTGTAATTTTCTGTTTTATTATATATTTATTGTCAACAGTAAGCGACTTTGGCAGTTAATTTCTCCTATATTTTAATATATTTCTACTTCTTTAACAACATAACTCATGGACTGAAAAGTCCCGGGCCTAACAAAAAGAACAAGTTTTTTTTGGTTCAAAATTAACTTCATTCATCAACGTAATCTTCATCAAGAGCAACGCAATCATTTCAGCTCCGCTCTAACATTTCAATACCACTTTTGTAGAACGATTTATCTTTTGCCTCAATATAGGCCTTAGTTTCAGCGATAACATCTTCATTCTTGCACAATTTCTTACAGGCGAGCATTTTTTTTCAGGTCTGCGAACAGCCAGTAGTCGCTGGGAGCCAAACTGGGCGAATACGGTGAATATGGGAACAATTCGAAGCCCAATTCTTGTAGTTTTGCCATTGTTTTGATTGACTTGCGACACGGTGCGTTGTCTTGATGATACAAATTTTTTTTCTTCGCCATATGCGGTCGTTTCTTTGCAATTTCAGCCTTCAAACGCTCCAATAACGCTATATAATATTCATTGTTAATGGTATTTCCTTTCTCAAAATAGTCGATAAATATTACACCACGCACCTGCTAAAATACCGAGGCCATAACCTTTCCAACCGATTGTTGTACTTTCGGGCGTTTTGGACGAGGTTCACCAGTTGCTGTCTACTCAGATGACGATCGTTTTGATTCCGGAGCGAAGTGTTGAATCCATGTTTCATACATTGTCACATATCGACGCAAAAATTCCGGTTTGTTACATTTAAACATGGCCAAACACTGCTCAAAATCATTAACGCGTTCTCGTTTTTGGTAAACAGTGAGCAAACGCGTCACCCACTTTGAACAGAACTTTCTCATAGTCAAAAGCTCATGCTATGCATAGAAATAATGAATAGAACATCATGAAATTTAAACAACTGTCTTTTAAAGGTTAGTATTAACTGAAAGAAAGGTGACTGCAATAAAACTAGCGCCATCTATGTGTTAGGACCGGGATTTAATTGTGGATTCCATGGAAGGAAACCATTTTCCATGGGGCACCCCTTTTTTGTTAATAATAAATTGCACACCAAAGCATGCAGGAATTGAATCTCTGCAGAATTTGTATTTAAATTAAGAATCAAATGTAAACCAAGTTTACTAGTGTTGATAATTTGTGTATTGCATTTTTTTTTTCATCCCGGGTTGACGGTAAGTTCGAGCCCCGACTTGGAAGGATTCTTAGTGTCAGTAGAATCGTAGCACCAACCATGCAATGGTTCTGTACACTTTGAATCGGCTGCGATGTCTGTTTATTGCAACCAATTTTTCACCACACGAGGCTTTTGATCTCACGGGTTGCTCAACTACATTAACTCAGACCTTGTCAGCTTGGAGCGAAATCAATCTTCAGTTCAGTAACGCCATCGCACGGCTTCACATTCAACATATAATATCAATTGTATGGGTGCGCAGAGCTGCTATTTTGGCGCGCATGAATTTGACATTTCTCTTCACTACTTTTATGTGCGAAATTCTATGTGGACTCGCCTGATGGATGTTGCTAATGATTTGTTCGGGAAATGTGAGAGCTGCATATCTTGTTAATATGATGTCTTTGATTAACTACATTAACATCTACATTTGAAGAAAATTTATGCAATTATTATCCTACTTGCTGTCGTGTAATTTTCAGGACAAAATAAATCTAAATAACTTTCCATCTGTCAAATTTCGAATTTGATCGTAGTTTTAGTCAAATTAAATTACTCGATAAAAAATAGCTGTTAGAATGTCAAAATTTTAAACAAAATTTAAAATCATTCGTCAACTGGTTTACAGCTTAAGTTACGGTAGTAATTAAAAAAAAGGGGATCTATCAGTATTTTCGAGAACGTTTCAGTGACTGCCGAGTGCTTCATTTTCAGGTTCAAAGTCGGTATATGTATGTAGTACACACTGTAGACAATGTAACGATTTCTGATAACTGGTGAAGCTGACAACCATTTTCTAGCAAAGTTGAAGATTTTTGTATGTACAAGGAATTTTGTAAATATCATTACTGCTTACGGTAATACGGTGCACAACCGATTGGTTCAGTAGTAAAGTATGTAAGATATAGAGATTTTGTTCCATTAATTTCAGATAAGAGGGAACAGTCGTAATAATAAAATTCTCAACTAACCAAATAAAATTTATTATATCTAAAAACATGGAATTATTATCAAAAGCAATTGTACTAATGATAAGAAATTTGAGTCGGACTAACAGAGCCGTTTATCGGATTAGTCGGTCTACAATAATCGGATTGCGATGAGATCGGTAGCAGAAGTTTCGCTTCGTTTCTAAGAATCAATATCATAGCAAAATTAGTCTGACGAATGTACAGCACATATGCGATATACGCTTATCTTTTGAACCAGTGCTTTAAATGGAGGTAGCAAACTTGTCTCTTATTAATGGTTTCAATAGACGAAGTAAATAGATGAGCTGAGATGAATTTTCGGTACGAATCCCTTAATAATATTTGAAATATTTCACTTTCACCCAAGGTGAACATCGTACCTTTGCATTGGTTTGTATATTTACAAAATACCTCCACTTACGTATTCAATTCAAAAAAGATTTCGTTATCATTAGCAAGGATGCGGCTGCATTCTGTGTAGTATCCATAACAGCTCAATCGATTAAATAACCAAATGCAAGTCCGAAGCGGCTTTTTAACTGAACATCACTTCCGTGAGCAACATTCGATCGTGGGAACTGATATAGACCAGTCGTTATAGAGAATCCATTTTTTCCATTTCGCGATAAAATAAAACGCATCGAACCGTTTCGTGTCACGAGGGCGCGGCAGTTACACACGTGCCTCGATTGGCATGTTGTGCCGTTTGTGGAAAGTTTGCGTGTACTGGAGAAATTAAGTTTCATTCAAAGTAATAGCAAAACAGTGCCCCAGTTGTCTGGAGGAAGCGTTGTCGAGCGACCTTGACTTAATTTATTTTTAAAACAAGAGCAAACTCTATTTTTCTCAAAATGAAAATTGACGGTAATATTAGCTGTAGCCAGATGCAGCAAAACTGGACCCGGTACATGGTGATGACCGATACCAAATCTCTGCGTAAGCCAGTTGAATTTAATGAAGAGAACGAGCTTCAAGTATCTATACCAACGAACAAATTACTGGCGAAAAATTTCGAAAACATTAGCCCAGTCGAGAAAGGTATTCAGAGTACCCCATGGATTCTTAACACTCCGGTTTGGACGTTTCATAATAGCTTGGTGCAGACTGGGATCACGCACTATGAAGGCGGATGGCCTAGAGATATTGATACGCACGACGAAGAAGTGACGGCAAGATACAGGAGGAAACAGGAAAAAAGCGAAGCATATCTGTGTCAGATGAAAGGACTTGCCAAGGTTAGTGCATAGGATATTGATTCTCAAAATTCGGGGGTAGCCTTGACAGGATGACTGACAGTTTTTTGTAAAGGTGTTCTTCATCGTGGCACAAAAGCCTATTTAAACTGCAGGCTTTCGTCTGCGGCGTTTGCATGTTACATTTTAGACAGCTCTTTTGTCTATTCTGCTTCCACGGAAAGAAAAAAAAAAGTAAAATTACAAAAAGTGAGAGTTTCCGATTGGTCATACCAACTTTTGATAAATTTCGGAAATAATATGAAATATAATTCCAATCCGTTATATTTTCCATTGAACTATTTGTCGAATAATTATCAAGTAAATTTTTCCTGATCTTGTACTGTATCCCACATGCAATTTCGTTCAATTCAGACGTAGTTAGCTCAGCTATTTCAGCAATAATATGAAACACTTTATTTCAATTCCTTCAACGTCTCTGCTTTCCATCAAAGATATCACTCTAGCTTTGCAATGCAGTTCCAATCAAAAATAAACATAATCATCGTTTGAATACGATTTTGTTGTACTCGATGGTTGCGATATCCGTTCGTACAGCTTCGTATTTCATATAACTCACTAACAGTGTTACGCTATTTTCAACTCGTACGCAGCGGATTTTTTTCAATTTTTTTCGTCGGAATGTTCCAATTCCTGATTGGCTGATTTTGATCACTTCGTCCAGACAATAAGTAAAATAAAAGTTCCTTCTGGGCTTATGAGCAGTGTAGCTAAGTATAAGGAAAATCAAAGCCATGTTGAATAAAATACATACTTTCAATTTAAAATACATACTATCAATTCGTCATAAGATGTTTGCGTTCCGAGGTAAAATAATAATTGAATATAGTTTCAAATAATTTGATTATAGTTAATATTACTATATAATTGGGGACGGGTAAAGCGTACTGGGTGTTCGATTCCCAACCCCGCTCGAAGGGTCGAAAAGTTTTTCTGACCCGAAGAGGCGAAATGACCTTAAGCTTAAAACCTCTATAATCTAAACAAAAAACTATAATTAAAGTATTTCGCTATAGAACGAATTACACTTGATCCCTTGAAACCCAGAATAAAATTGTTTTCATAGCAAGATTTGAATTTGCCAAATCGTAGCGTAGCGAAGCAGTGAAGATGAGTATACATGCTTCACGGCGTATGATATTCATGAATATACCTGCTTTATGAACCATGTCGCTTTTGAGGATGCGTGAGCCTTGTTGCTTTATTGGAATTAGTGTTTCTTCTTCTTTCGGTAAGAGAGAATGTCTATCACCATAATTTATAGCAAGCAAACTATCTTCACGGGGCTAGAAAGTGATGAAGAATATATATTCCAAATTTAGGGGTTTCGTTTGTTTGTGCAAAAAGCACATATTTTGTTTCTATTTCTTCGCGTTTCGTCTTCGGCTCATGAGTGCTTGAAACAGTTCAAATTGAACTGCCATCTCGTGCCTAGCAGTTCAACTTAAACCGCTAAGCAGACGCAAAGTTTGCACTATTTATGCAACCCTTAAACAATATAACACAGGTGTCATTCGTCATTCGTTTACGCCTGAGACGTCAGAAATAATATAACACATGTGTTATATTATTTAAAGGCTGCATAAATAGTGCCAACTAGAGCGTTTATTAGAATAAAAGTTTCGAGGTAATTAAGACTTTTATCCTACTGGTTGATTAACTATCATGCACTATTTTGATTAAACCCAATTAAACGCTATCTAGCAGGAATTTAATTTACAGAAGTAACAAGAGAGCAGGAGCTAGTTTCTTTCTAGTAGGTGGCAAACGAAGCGTTTGTTTGTTTGCAGTATTTGCTGAGATCACCAGATCGCCATTGCTAATGATGCTCTCCAGCTACGCTCCTGTTATATTCAAGTATAACTAAGAATTCTTACCCTCTATTAACTTGACACGAATTAAATAACTGATATGCTGCAGTTTTCGTGGCATAAAGTCATCATTAACAGTCGTTCACGTTCGGAGAGTCAGCCATTAGTCTGTTAGCGAAAACTGAATATATAAATTTCATCACTTTCTAGCCCCGTGAAGATAGTTTGCTTACTATGAATTATTTTGTGAGAAGAACGACTTTCAGACCAAGAGACCGAAAATTATATTCACGGCTTCTGTGCTTCATGACGACTCTAATACTATCACACTGTACTATTGTGTATATGTGGAATAAAATTGCTTTCACTAGCGTTTTGTGCGTATGATTCTTTTTGGCGGGCAGTGTGGTGGAATTGTTCGCTGGTTAGTGGTGGAATTGTTCGCTCACAATGCAAGGGAAACTATATATTCATTCACTGGTGAATGAATATTCCAAACCCAGGTCAAAATGCAAATTTCATCTTGTAAAATCGTTTACAAATTAAATACTACAGGGTGATTTTTTAAGAGCTTGAGAACTTTTTTAAACAATAAAACGCATAAAATTTGCAAAATCTCATCGGTTCTTTATTTTAAACGTTAGATTGGTACATGACATTTACTTTTTGAAGATAATTTCATTTAAATGTTGACCGCGGCTGCGTCTTAGGTGGTCCATTCGGAAAGTCCAATTTTGGGCAACTTTTTCGAGCATTTCGGCCGGAATAGCCCGAATTTCTTCGGAAATGTTGTCTTCCAAAGCTGGAATAGTTACTGGCTTATTTCTGTAGACTTTAGACTTGACGTAGCCCCACAAAAAATAGTCTAAAGGCGTCAAATCGCATGATCTTGGTGGCCAACTTACCGGTCCATTTCTTGAGATGAATTGTTCTCCGAAGTTTTCCCTCAAAATGGCCATAGAATCGCGAGCTGTGTGGCATGTAGCGCCATCTTGTTGAAACCACATGTCAACCAAGTTCAGTTCTTCCATTTTTGGCAACAAAAAGTTTGTTAGCATCGAACGATAGCGATCGCCATTCACTGTAACGTTGCGTCCAACAGCATCTTTGAAAAAATACGGTCCAATGATTCCACCAGCGTACAAACCACACCAAACAGTGCATTTTTCGGGATGCATGGGCAGTTCTTGAACGGCTTCTGGTTGCTCTTCACTCCAAATGCGGCAATTTTGCTTATTTACGTAGCCATTCAACCAGAAATGAGCCTCATCGCTGAACAAAATTTGTCGATAAAAAGCGGATTTTCCGAATGGACCACCTAAGACGCAGCCGCGGTCAACATTTAAATGAAATTATCTTCAAAAAGTAAATGTCATGTACCAATCTAACGTTTAAAATAAAGAACCGATGAGATTTTGCAAATTTTATGCGTTTTATTGTTTAAAAAAGTTCTCAAGCTCTTAAAAAATCACCTGTTACATCACTTGTTCATGTGAAAAGTTAATTTTCGTGTGAAAAAAATCATTTTCCGCCTTTGTTATTTTTGCAGCACCCAAGATTCTGTTTCAAATAATTAAAATTTTTAGTTCCGATTTCAACATGTGAGAAAATTTTATGTTTATTTTCAAATGATTTTATTCGTATTCGTAACCAAATATGCGATAGTATGATGAAAAATAGCGTTTCACCGCCTTTTGATTTTTTTTATCTATTTTTTAAAGTACCCTTAACCGAACCGAAACAAAATCCGGATCTCGATGTTGGATAACATATCTTATAACATCAAAAATGATTACACGAAACAAAAGGAAATAGATTTTCTTACATTTTCAATTGAATACGAAATAATTTAAATGAATGAGTAAAATTTAAAAAATACGGGATTTTGTACGAAACACGACCGATTACGATGACATTAAAAATGCCCACCTTCTCCACGGCATTATCGAACCCCATCGAGTGTCGGTTCGATCTCGATCCCACAGATAACAAATATACAGATTCGAACAAAATTTTTCAAAATCCTGTGTAAATTTAAAATTTGCTATGCGTTGGAAACACTAGTGCCACCTACTTGACAATTCGTCGCAATCTTTCAAAAAGTTCCATTACGTTCCGGAACGATAACAAAATCCTTCTGCCTGTTGCAGAAATATTCCAACTACAACAATTTTAACACATATCACACTATTTCCCTAAGTGTTAAAGACAGCTTCAATGTCGCATAAAACACATGAGAATTCGATCGGAATAAAACAAAAATAAACTTTTTATTTTAACCAACAGCAAAACAAAAATCTAGCGTGAAGTGAATGTTGCACCCAAAATTGCCACCCAAAATTACAGTTGTTATAAAATCATTTTAAATCATCAAATATAGGTCAACAGATTTCACGCGAGTCTTGATTCTTTATTATTTCCGCTTTATTATTTTAATTATTTATTAAAATTATTAATGGGTTATATTGGTCGATCTGGGCAGCCGGCTACCGAGAAAATTATTAATTTATTGTTTGAAATATTAATATCAAGTTTTTTTTACTATGTATTCAATATACCGATATATGTTATTTCTGTGTTTAACTTTGTAATATCAACAGATTTGCGCAATAGTTGATTTTTATCATTCAATTTATAATCCTGAAAGACAATCAATAACATGGAAGAAGAAAACATTCCAAATGAAACTTTTCTCCGAAGTTAGACGGAAATTGATAGGTTGAATGAAGAGATAATAGTAATAGTAGTAATAGTAGGTAATAGTAGGTAATAGTAGTAATAGTAGGTAATAGTAAAATAGAGTAATCAGAAGTGAAACATTGAAAATATCTGATAACTGAAAAGAAAAAGAAGCTCCTGCAATTGTCGCTAAACTAAAGAACAGATTTGTTACATTGAACATTCTGACATACAATTAAATATTACGAAATAACCAGTATAGTTCTTTATGATAAAATAATGGTGGTTCTAAAAACAAACCTTTTATGAAGGCGTTTGTGATGAAGAGCAACGAGTTGAGTTCGAATCTATTCTGAGTCGGAGCTATGCATTTTATAGATCACGAATCAGAACAAATCGGCTCAGATGGCACGTTTCCCATATCCACATAATGGAAATTACATATTACAGTGATAGCAACTATCAAAGGGCAGTATCGGATTAATTTCTGGCATTCAGAAGGGCCAAATTATGTAATCATCTAAGATATTAAGCACTGTTGCGATTTTTGAACTGCAAAAATTGCAAAAAGTTAATCGAATTATCCCAGTTAATCGATTTGCCCACTGATGGTTTTAATTACCGATTTGCAAAGAAGCAATCTTTATATGTTAGTTCTTTGGATAAAATTTGGAGCCCTTAGAAGGGCTAATTTTGCATAACGTTCCCCATTGTTGTCCATTTTTCGTTGCATTTCACTCCAATGCAAACGACCAGCCGCAGGATGATGCAATCGATCTTCTTTAAACTGTCTCTGAGAGGTTTTGTACCACGCAAAAGGTCTGCTCTCATTACTGACGACTGCTGCTCCCGACGATCGAAGTCCAAGTGAATGCACGACCATTTTTTTTTTTGCATAAATGTCTGTTTATTAATCTTATTTTTGTGTATTACATCAACATTTTACAGTACAAGTGTTTTGACCCTTTGGCCTTTCATCTTTGTTGTTCATACGATTCGTTATTAATATTAGGTGTTTTAGTTACTCTTGTTTTACATACTAATGTTTAATCATAATATTTATTTTAATTATTTATAAAATCCCTAACCTAATACGTACAAATTTTGAATTATTTGTATTTCAGAGATTGAGCACCTCTCTTCAAATTTCGTGCAGTATTGTTCGAATTTTTGTTCTAGTATATCCAGTGAGGCCATCTCATGTACTTCACTAGTCCTTGTCCAAGGGGGTAGATTTAGAATCATCTTTAAGATCTTACTTTGAATGCGTTGAAGCCTAAGTTTGTGTGTTCGTGCACAACCCCGCCAAACAGGGACTGCGTATTCAATTGCGGGGTAGATGATTTGTTTATAGACAGCCATCTGATTCTTCAGGCATAGTTTAGATGTTCTACAAATCAGCGGATACAGAGACCTGATGAGTATGCTACATTTTTGAACGATTTTGTCAACATGTGACCTGAATATCAGATGTCTGTCAAAGGTGAGTCCTAGATAGATAACTTCATCGGACCATTGAATGACCTCATCACCGAATCGTATTCTGCATTCGTCTGATGGAACAAGTTTTGGAGATCTTGAATGTGGAAACAAGATGACCTGAGTTCTTGCTGCATTGATCACAATTTTCCAGCTTGTAAAATATTCCGTTAAAGCGTCCAGACCTGTCTGTAGTTTATTTTTCAGAGCATTAATGACACGACCTTTGTAAAGAATGGCAGTATCATCAGCAAATTGTGACAGAACACCACCACCTGGAAGAGGTGGGATGTCTGATGTGAAAATGTTGTATAGAATGGGACCTAGGATACTTCCCTGGGGTACACCAGCAGGAATAGTAAATCTTTCTGAAAGTGCATTATTCAGAGAAACCTGGAATGCTCTATCTGCAAGATAATTTTTGATAATTTTAATAAGATGCATGGGAAAATTATACCGATGCAGTTTGAACACCAGTCCATCGTGCCACACATTATCGAATGCCTTTTCAATATCCAATATTGCCATGGCAGTCGTTTTGGACACTAATTTATTTTGCTGGATGACGTTGTTAACCCTTGTGAGCTGGTGGATGGTGGATCTTCCTTTCCGGAACCCAAACTGTTCTTCCAGAAATATATCCTGTTCATCTGCAAAAGCAAGAATTCGCCTTTGTATTGACTTTTCAAACAGCTTGGATAGGGCAGAGAGTAAGCTGATGGGCCGATAGCTCTTGGAAAAGGAAGGATCTTTCCCCGGTTTCAAAACTGGGATAACTTTAGCTAACTTCCACATTGAAGGGAAGTAACCAAGCTCCCAGCACCTGTTAAAAAGTTTAGCTAAGAAGACAAATGAGCGAATACTCAAATGTTTCAGCTCAATGTTGAATGTGTTGTCGAAACCGGGGGCCTTCATATTTTTGGATTTTTTCACAAAAGCCATCAGCTCATTCGCAGTGACTCTACTTTCCTCAGGAACTAAGCTGTCTGATTGGTCAACCTCAGCTACGCTATCAGCAACGGCTCTTTCATGTGGACTAACAATGTTGAGTCCTAAATTGTGAGAACACACAAACTGCTGGCCTAGCGCATTTGCCTTCTCTACTGGTGTGATTAAAGGTATTCCTTCAGCTGCGTCCTGGGGTGACATCAGAGGAGGAATAGGCTTCGGTTTTTTTTTAAGCACCTTCGTTAAGGACCAGAAGGGCTTTGAATGTGGGAGAATTTCAAGAAGCTTTTGCTGGAAGTTCCTGTTGCGAAGCTCAGATATCCTTTCCTGGATTATCCTAGTTAAGTTGTTATAAGTAGTCTTCCTATCTAGGATGCCAGTTCGTTGATACTGCCTCCGGTAGATATTCCGAAGTCGGATGAGTTTCTTGGTGCCACTGTCGATTTGAAGAGAGGAACTCGGCATATGTTGTACTGGAACCGTCCTATCACGAGCGACTGTGATTGAATGCTGGAAGGAAGATAGGGCTGCATCGATTTCCATCGGGGAATCAAGTGGTAAATCGATATTAATAAGTTGGTCGGCGATATGTTGAAATTGGACCCAATCGGTGCGATAATAGTTCCTCCGAGATTGAATAGGCACTGTTTCTGGTGAAGATCCCAACGTCAATATTACTGGAAAGTGGTCAGAAGAGAGCTCGTTGAAGACAACCGGAGAGCTGTCTATAGCGATGTTGCTGATGAATATATCCAAAATGGAATGAACTCCCGATCTGGAAAGTCGCGTTGGTTGATCCGGAGCGAAGATGTTGTATTGTCCAGCTTCGTAATCTTCGGCAAGTACGAATCCGTTTCGATTCTGTCTTCTGTTTCCCCACAGCTCATGCCGTGCGTTCAGGTCCCCAGCAATGCTGAATTTGTTTTGTCGTCGAGTGAGCATAGCCAGATCTCGCTTCAATGATGCACACGTACCATCTCGAAGATTGGTTTGTTTGGGACAGTACGCTGCAATGATGATGATGGGTCTCATCGTCGTTGTAATCTCAATTCCGATGGCTTCTATGAGTTGCAATTTAAAGGCTGACAGAAGCCTGTGCTGAATGGATCGTTTAAATGCACGACCTGAGCGTTTCACGCTTTATACTTGGTTTGTTCTTACTGATGTTGGTGGGAGAACTTCACTTCGACATCCAGTTTCGTCTGAATCACTAGAAGAAATGGACGATTTTGATTTTTTTTTTTTGCATAAATATCTGTTTATTAATCTTATTTTTGTGTATTACATCAACATTTTACAGTACAAGTGTTTTGATCCTTTGGCCTTTCATCTTTGTTGTTCATACGATTCGTTATTAATAATAGGTGTTTTAGTTACTCTTGTTTTACATACTAATGTTTAATCATAATATTTATTTTAATTATTAATAAATTATCTACCTACTTATAACTATCCCTAACCTAATACGTACAAATTTTGAATTATTTGTATTTCAGAGATTGAGCACCTCTCTTCAAATTTCGTGCAGTATTGTTCGAATCGATTTTTGTCGGAATTTGCTTATAATATTATGTGACATTACATCTAATGGTTCTATATTTGTGAGTCTGTGTAACTCATTTGTACTAAACCAGGGAGGACTCTTCAGAATCATTTTCAGAATTTTATTCTGAATCCTTTGAAGCGTTTTCTTCCTGGTGGAACAACAGCTTGACCAAATTGGTACCGCATAAAGCATGGCTGGTCTGAAAATTTGTTTATAAATTAACAATTTGTTTTTTAGACAGAGCTTAGAATTTCTGTTTATAAGAGGATATAAACATTTAATATATTTATTACACTTTGCCTGGATTCCTTCAATGTGATCCTTGAAAGTGAGTTTTTTGTCATACGTTAAACCTAAGTATTTAGCTTGATCAGACCATGTCAATTCCAAGCCATTCAATTTGAGAATGTGATTATTGTTTGGTTTAAGAAAAGAAGCTCTTGGCTTGTGAGGAAAGATAATTAATTGCGTTTTTGCTGCATTTGGTTTAATTTTCCATTTTGACAGATAATCACTGAAAATATTTAAACTTCTTTGTAGGCGACTGCAGATCACTCTTAGATTTCTACCTGTGAATAACAGACTTGTGTCGTCACAGAATAACGATTTCTGACAACCAACGGGTAGATTTGGAAGATCAGAAGTGAAAATATTATACAAGATTGGAGCTACACTCGAACCCTGCGGAACACCGGCTCGTACGGGTAGCAATTCAGATTTACAATTATGATAGCTAATCTGAAGAGTACGATCAGTTAAATAATTTTGAATCATTTTGATCAAATAAATAGGAAACTGGAAATCAGACATTTTTGCTATTAAACCTTTGTGCCAAACACTGTCGAATGCTTTTTCTATGTCTAGAAGAGCAACTCCAGTGGATAACCCAGAAGATTTATTTGCTTTTATCATGTTCGTTACTCTGACAAGTTGATGAGTAGTTGAATGTTCATGACGAAATCCAAACTGCTCTGGTAAAAAAATTGAATTTTCATTTATATGAGTCATCATTCTCAACAAGATAATTTTTTCAAAAAGTTTACTGATAGAAGAAAGTAAGCTAATTGGGCGATAACTTGATGTTTCTGCTGGGTTTTTATCAGGTTTTAGGATAGGAATTACTTTAGCGTTTTTCCATCTTTTTGGGAAGTAAGCTAATGAAAAACACTTGTTGAAAATTTTAACCAGGAGTCTCAAGGCAACATCGGGAAGATTTTTTATAAGAATATTAAAAATTCCATCATTACCAGGAGCCTTCATGTTTTTGAGTTTCCTAATAATTGATTTAATTTCATCAAAATTCGTCTCAATAATGTCATCGTGTGATAACACTTGGGTTGAAATATGATCATATTTCAGTGAGACTTCATTTTCAATAGGACTCACAACGTTTAAATTAAAATTGTGGACACTCTCGAACTGCTGAGCTAGTTTTTGAGCTTTTTCACCATTTGTAAGAAGTATTTGATTTCCTTCCTTGAGAGCAGGAATTGGTTTCTGAGGTTTCTTAAGAACCTTGGAAAGTTTCCAGAAAGGTTTAGAATATGGTTTAATTTGTTCAACTTCTTTAGCGAAATTTTCATTTCGCAAAAGAGTAAATCTATGTTTAATTTCTTTTTGTAAATCCTTAACTATGTTTTTCATAGCAGGATCACGAGAACGTTGATATTGTCGTCGACGAACATTCTTCAACCGAGTGAGCAGTTGAAGATTGTCATCGATGATAGGAGAATTTAATTTAGTTTGAGCTTTGGGAACTGAAAGATTTCTAGCTTCGATAATATAATGATTCAAATTATCAATTGCTGTGTCGATGTCCGCAGAATTTTCTAAAATAGTTTCATGATCCACATGATTTTCAATGTGAGATCTGTAATCCAACCAATTAGCTCTATGCTAGTTGAAAATAGAACTAATTGGATTAATTATAGCTTCGTTGGAAAGTCTGAATGTTACAGGAAGATGATCTGAGTCAAAGTCAGCATGTGTAATCGGTTCACTACAAATGTGACTTTGATCTGTTAGAACCAGATCAATTGTAGACGGGTTTTTCACGGAAGAGAAACAAGTAGGATTACTGGGATGAAGAACTGTGAAGTAACCAGCTGAGAGTTGATTATGAAGTATTTTACCATTACTGTTATTTTGCCTACAATTCCACTGGACATGCTTAGCATTTAAGTCCCCTATTACGAAAAATTTCGATCGATATCTTGTAAGTTTTTGCAAATCGCCTTTAAAGAAATTTAATTGTTCGCCGGTGCATTGGAATGGCAAATATGCTCCAGCGATGAAATAAATTCCATGAATGGTTTCAACTTCGATTCCCAAGCTTTCAATAACTTTAGTATTGAAAGAAGGTAAAATTCGATGTTTAATTTGCCGTTGGACAAAAATGGCAACTCCACCACCCATTCCAGTAAACCTGTCAAATCGATGAACCACATAATGTGGATTACTTTTCAATTTTACAATTGGTTTAAGAAAAGTTTCTGTCACAATGGCAATATGAATTTTGTGAACTTTGAGAAAATTATAAAATTCATCTTCACTCGATTTCAAAGATCGAGCGTTCCAATTTAAAATATTCAAATAATTATTTAACATCACTGTTAAATTTTAAATTCATTATAATATTATTTGCAAATTTCCATCCGATTTGAAATGCTTCAAAAAGTGATGAAGTCGAATTCATTTGGATGATCATTTGAAAAAGTTGATCTTGTAGGTAGATCATTTTATTTTCAGTTATATCGCCTAAATCGACTTCATTTAAAGAAGCGAATGGCATTGAAGGAATATTTGTAGGTACCCGTAAAAAAATAAACCATTGATTTTACAGCATAAACAATTGATTCGCAATTAGATATATGGGTTACAATACATTTTATTGTATCTTGACAAGATTTTTTTCATTTCCAACGATTCAATGTATTGTTCCTACGATTCTACAATTGAATTTATTGTACACGTGATGTTTTAAACAATATGCAAACTGCACATTTTATTGTTTTCCAAGAAAACATGTATGAGAAAACTTCATGATTAGAATTGTTACGATACTTAACAACCTATACATTCTATTGTAAAAAGCATTTCCACAATTGATTGAATAGTGTATAACAATACATTAAAATATTTTTCAATGGTCAAAGCAAAATTGTGGCAGGTTTTGTAACAGCAAATCGTATTGTTTTTCAACAATATTTTTTATTCGGGTAGACTGCCATTAGAAGAAGATGATTTGGCCGGTCTACCTATTAATAAATTGTTTTCGTTAAAAGAAGAACTGCAAGGCGGTCCTGTGTTTTGATTATTTACATTAGAAGAAATAGGTGATAGATTTCTACCTAATATACCAGCATAATTGACATTAGAAGAAGATGATGACGAGGTCGATCTACCTGTCAATAAATTGTTTTCGTTAGAAGACGAATTGACAGGCGTACCTGTTTTTGTTTCGAAGAAATCAGTGCCTTAAAAGAATTAGGCGTGGCATTTGTAACGGTTTTTTGATTTTCAGGTATGTTCTGTAAATTTAAGGTCGTTGATTTGACTTGTTGTCGAAGCGAACGAGCGTTTAAAATTTTTTCCCTGACAGGACATTTCAAATAATTGGATTTATGATTTCCATTGCAATTTGAACATGAAAATTTATCAGTGGTTTCATTCATTGGACAAACGTCTTTCGAATGCGATTTACCACAATTCAAACACCGTATATCCATATGACAATTTTTGGTTCCATGACCGAAGCCTTGGCAACGACGACATTGCGTTAAGTTTGCAATACGATTATGCCGTTTATAATGTTCCCAATGAATTTTAATGTGGGAAATGAAACGTACTTTTTCTAAAGTTTTCAAATTGTTTACATCACTTCGATTGAAGTGTATTAGGTAAAGTTCATGGGAAATTCCAGAGCGTGGTTTAGAAGTACCATTCGCTCTTTTTTTCATAAGTATTACTTGGGAAGGGGCAAAACCAAGCAATTCTTTTAATTCATTTTTAATTTCATCAATACTTTGATCATTTGATAATCCTTTCAAGACAGCCTTGAAGGGTCTGTCTGATTTTATATCATATGAATAAAATTTATGAAGTTTCTCGGACAAATATCGAATAAGACGTTCGTAATCTTCCAATCCATCCACCAAGACTCGACATTCTCCTCTTCGTCCGATTTGAAATGAGACTTTTACTTCCGGGAGAAAAGTAGAAAGCTCAGTACGGAATGCTTTGAAGTCGGAAATCATCACCGTCACTGGTGGCATAGATTGTTGTTTCTTCCCAGAACGACAAGCGTCCATTTTGGGAATTTTTGAAGAATTTTCTTCTATGTCGCTACAATCGGATTCAGGAAGAATCTCGTAAATATTGTTAGACGGCATAGGATCAGCGGAAGGGAAATCCGTCCGTTGTCTTTTATTTCTACATTCAGATTCTATAAGATCGTGAATGTTATTAGAAAAATGTTGAATAACGGATTGTGATTTATTCCGTATTGAATTATTTTTAGCCTTAGGCTTGTTGCCTTTCCGGTTGGACGCAGGCATTTTTGAAATTAATGAAATTTTAAATTAAATTAACTAGGCTAAATTAGTCTTCGATTAGACTCCTAGCTAGCCTTAAAAAAGGCTGATTAATTTCTTAGTCACTCTAATATCACTCTTTGTATCACTTAGTCACTCTAATATCACTCTTTGTATCACTTAGTCACTTAGTTAGTGATTCAGGTAGCCTTGAAAAAGACTGAAGCCTTGAATCAATGAAACTCTAGGTAGCCAGAAAAAAAATTCCAGGAGCCAAGAGCTATACGCGTGCGGTGCGAACGACTGTTCAACACCGACTGATTTTGCGGGGTAGATGATTTGTTTATAGACAGCCATCTGATTCTTCAGGCACAGTTTAGATGTTCTACAAATCAGCGGATACAGAGACCTAATGAGTATGCTGCATTTTTGAACGATTTTGTCAACATGTGACCTGAATATCAGATGTCTGTCAAAGGTGAGTCCTAGATAGATAACTTCATCGGACCATTGAATGACCTCATCACCGAATCGTATTCGGCATTCGTCTGATGGAACAAGTTTTGGAGATCTTGAATGTGGAAACAAGATGACCTGAGTTTTTGCTGCATTGATCACAATTTTCCAGCTTGTAAAATATTCCGTTAAAGCGTCCAGACCTGTCTGTAGTTTATTCTTCAGAGCATTAATGACACGACCTTTGTAAAGAATGGCAGTATCATCAGCAAATTGTGACAGAACACCACCACCCGGTAGAGGTGGGATGTCTGATGTAAAAATGTTTTATAGAATGGGACCTAGGATACTTCCCTGGGGTACACCAGCAGGAATAGTAAATCTTTCTGAAAGTGCATTATTCAGAGAAACCTGGAATGCTCTATCTGCAAGATAATTTTTGATAATTTCAATAAGATACATGGGAAAATTATACCGATGCAGTTTGAACACCAGGCCATCGTGCCACACATTATCGAATGCCTTTTCAATATCCAATATTGCCATGGCAGTCGTTTTGGACACTGATTTGTTTTGCTGGATGACGTTGTTAACCCTTGTGAGTTGGTGGATGGTGGATCTTCTTCTCCGGAACCCAAACTGTTCTTCCAGTAATATATCCTGTTCATCTGCGAAAGAAAGAATTCGCCTTTGTATTGACTTTTCAAACAGCTTGGATAGGGCAGAGAGTAAGCTGATGGGCCGATAGCACTTGGAAAAGGAAGGATCTTTCCCCGGTTTCAAAACTGGAATAACTTTAGCTAACTTCCACTTTGAAGGGAAGTAACCAAGCTCCCAGCACCTGTTAAAAATTTGAGCTAAGAAGACAAATGAACGAATACTCAAATGTTTCAGCTCAATGTTAAATGTGTTGTCGAAACCGGGGGCCTTCATATTTTTGGATTTTTTCACAATAGCCATCAGTTCATTCGCAGTGACTCTACTTTCCTCGGGAACTAAGCTGTCTGATTGGTCAACCTCAGCTACGCTATCAGCAACGGCTCTTTCATGTGGACTAACAATGTTGAGTCCTAAATTGTGAGAACACACAAACTGCTTGCCTAGCGCATTTGCCTTCTCTACTGGTGTGATTAAAAGTATTTCTTCAGCTGCGTCCTGGGGTGGCAGCAAAGGAGGAATAGGCTTCGTTTTTTTCTTAAGCACCTTCGTTAAGGACCAGAAGGGCTTTGAATGTGGGAGAATTTCTCGAAGCTTTTGCTGGAAGTTCCTGTTGCGAAGCTCAGATATCCTTTCCTGGATTATCCTAGTTAAGTTGTTATAAGAAGTCTTCCTATCTAGGATGCCAGTTCGTTGATACTGCCTCCGGTAGATATTTCGAAGTCGGATGAGATTCTTTGTGACACTGACGATTTGAAGAGAGGAACTCGGCATATGTTGTACTGGAACCGTCCTATCACGAGCGACTGTGATTGAATGCTGGAAGGAAGATAGGGCCGCATCGATTTTCATCGCGGAATCAAGTGGTAGATCGATATTAATATGTTGGTCGGCGATTTGTTGAAATTGGACCCAATCGGTGCGATAATAGTTCCTCCGAGGTTGAATAGGCACTGTTTCTGGTGAAGATCCCAACGTCAATATTACTGGAAAGTGGTCGGAAGATAGCTCGTTGAAGACAACCGGAGAGCTGTCTATGGCGATGTTGCTGATAATCTGATCCAAAATGGAATGAACTCCCGATCTGGAAAGTCGCGTTGGTTGATCCGGAGCGAGGATGTTGTACAGTCCAGCTTCGTAATCTTCGGCAAGTACGAATCCGTTTCGATTCTGTCTTTTGTTTCCCCACAGCTCATGCCGTGCGTTCAGGTCCCCAGCAATGATGAATTTGTTCTGTCGTCGAGTGAGCATAGCCAAATCTCGCTTCAATGATGCACACGTACCATCTCGAAGATTTGTTTGTTTGGGGCAGTACGCTGCAATGATGATGATGAGTCCCATCGTCGTTGTAATCTCAATTCCGATGGCTTCTATAAGTTGCAATTTAAAGGCTGACAGAAGCCTGTGCTGAATGGATCGTTTAACGGCAATGGCAACCTCCTCTGGTAGTTGTCCTGTCGAGCCTGTGAATCCTGTAATTGTAAATAAAAATAGAAATTTCAAGTTTAAGATGAGTTTCAGTTAAAATAGCAATATCGGCATTCTTCTCTTGAAGAAAGTCGGACAATTCAGCAGTTTTGCTCCTGAGTGAGCAAGCATTCCAATTTACTATAACCAACTCATTTTATTGCATATTCGATGATGAATTGGCCTAAGGCGTTGATTTGATCTAACCGCGTTCTGCAGTTTCGTAGTTTTGTTGTCATTGTTTCAAAAATGATGATCAGTTGTTCAGCAGAGAATAAATCACCAGAGTCATCCTTTGCTTGTGGTTGATTATTGCGCCATCCTGGGGGGATTTTTGAAGAAGATTCTTTTTGTGATCCAGCGGTTGAATCTTTTTTGTTGCTGCGAGGAAGTGGCGGCAAATTCGGAATATCCCTTTTCGGTGGGAAATTAATTTCATCCTTCTGTGGAACATTCTTGCGCGTTGATTGTTTACGGGACGCCTGTTTTCGAATTTTTGTGAACTCAGCACGTTTGGGACACGATTTGCTAGTAGGTGGATGGTCGCCATCACAGTTCACACATTTTACAGCGATGTCATCTAGTAGGCAATCGTTGGCATTGTGTGATTCGGCACATTTCCCGCACCGACTTTTCATGTGACAATTCCTCGCTCCATGGCCGTAGTTCAAACAGTTCGTGCACTGTGTGACATCCCGATGTACCGGTTTATACTTTTGCCATTCGATGATTATGTGAAATAACGATTTAATCGTTTTCAGTTGACTCATGGTGATGGAGCCCTTCTCCAGATGAATCAGGTACAGTTGATCTCTAAACTTTTTGTCCGTATTATGTCGTTTCATTTTAAACACCATCATAGGCTTTAGTCCAGCCTCCGACAGTGCCTGCTTTAGTTCGGCTTCCATCATGTCGGGTAGTCCTCGAAGTACAACCTTCATAGGTTTGTTGGCAGCAATATCGTGTGTGAAGTATTCCGCTTTTGTCTGCTTCAGATAACATTCCACTCCTTTGTAGTGGTTCAAAGCCGGAACAGTTATTTTGAAGCCTTCAGTACATAAACGGATTGTTGCCTGTAGTCCTTTGCTGATCAGTGTGTTGAAATCCGAGCGTAGAGTTGGTGGGAAGCCCTTCAGGTAGAAAGGCGGCATTTTTTCCTTCTTCTGCAGTTCCTCTTCCACATCAACTGGCAGATCAGCATATTGGTTTTTACTCAGCAAACGGTCGTTTACCTGGACATCACTTGGCTTCAGACGCTTAGCATCCTTTGGATCCTTCTCGGATCTATGGCGGTTTTTACCCATAGCTTGGGTAGGTAGACAACTGCGAATAAAAAATAAAACAAAATCGAAATTAGTCGTAGTAGGTTATTCGTCTATCCACATCGAGTGTTAGATGGCGAATGGACGATTTTGAATTATAATTTACCTTTTATACTCGTTCAGTAGATAATCGGAACTGATATGTGCTTGACTACCTCAAAATAGTCGTCCGGGTGCGAAAAAGGCAAGCAGACGTGATGAGTTTTCTTCATTATTTCCAAAAGTTTTAGAAAACGTTGTTTTTCAATTATTTATGGTAATCTCACACTGTTGAAGATTTAATCACTAATTCCTTATCATATCTCCGATAGCTTGTAGAAAAAAATATGTTGTTGGGTTCTGCCCATTCTTGTACAGGACAAATTTTGAAGAGGCGCCACAGAGTAAAGTAAGTCATATTCACGACAAAACTGATAATCTAAAAATTGTCGTGTGGGGACTGCAGAACTCAAAATAGTGGCGACATCTGCAAGTGTTCGCCAGGTTGCTAATTAAAAAATTACACACAGTTTATATATGAACCTGGATATCTGTTATCTGTGCATGCAATCACTAATTTTTTAGCTAGTGATAATATAAAGGGTGTTTTGTAAGAGTTTGCTGATTTGAAATTTAAATAAAACACATGTCAAATCATGAAAATGTCAATTTCGTTATTTGATATATAATTTATTAGCAATCAACATTTAAATATGATTTCGGGCATGTGGCCGCCACGATTATTTTTCGTAGGGGTCATTCTGGAGGTCCAATTTTCGATCACATTATCAAGCATTTGAGGGCGTGTTTCAGCAATGACACGTTGAATATTGGTTTCCAAGGCATCAATAGTTGCTGGTTTATCCACATAAACCAATAACTTTACGTATCTCCACAAATAAAATTGAGTTCCGTCATATCATATGAACGCGGAGGCCAATTCACTGGTTCATTTTTCGAAATAATGTATCCGTTGAAATGTTCCTTCAATAAGTCGTTTTTTTCGTCCGTAGTATGACAAGTGGCACCATCCTGTTGAAACCACATTTCGTCCACATCCATATCTTGAAGATTTGGCAACAAACCTATTGATCAAGGTTTTGTATCGAATTCCATTCGCGGTAACGCATCATCCTCCCCCATTTTTAAAGAAATTAGAACCGATGATTCCACCAGCCCATAGACCACATCAAACAGTACATCCCGCTTGTGAGGAATTCTGGCAACCGTCAGAAGGCTGGCTGTATTCCGGCAGCTGTTAATATTGTGCAGGCGAAATTACGTCATTATCTCGCCGCACGTGTCTTGTTTATTTCTCTCTTCCTTCTTTTTTTCTTTTTTTTTATTCGACTTCATTTGATATTCGTCAATCCAGCATGTCCATACAAAAAACGAATGATGAGACGAGGTAAATGAGATTAAAATATGGGTATGTTTGATAGTGAGAAAGCAATGTTATTGGCAATAACATTTTCCATAATTAGTATATATGAAAGGCAATAACTTATTGTCTTTCAAATGTACTTTTTTTTGAAAAAATAAAACCAAGACGCTAAAAATGTGGAACCGATTCAAAACGGTTCTGCCAATCTTGTATGGCAAGAATCCGACAGAAACAGAACCGATAATAACCGATAGGCGAAATTCTCTGCCGAAACGGTTGTTGCGTTGGCAGAATTCCGGCAAAAATGGCTGGCAGTCATAGTCAGCCGTCTGGGGGGAAATCTGCCCGCCGCATACAAGTGGGATTTATCGGGATGCATCGGTAATTCTTAAACGGCGTGTGGATTATCTTTGCTCCAAGTACGACAAATGCGCCTCATATTTGAAGAGAATAAAACGCGCTATAAATAGTTTTATTTGAACACAGATTTTGAAAATAAATTTGGAAGCGTTGTTCTGGAGTTAACCTGTTCATGATGATTTACCAAACAATACTGAGTAGAGACGTCACTTCAGACTGTCAGAACAACTTTCAGAAAATAGAGTAATCCCTATTGAAAAAAACAACCCTCCTAAAACACCCGTTTTGACTGCATTTAACTCTGTGTGGTACAATAAAAACATCATGACGTAGCGAAATAGTCATTTTGACGAGCAATATCATAGGTAACTTATGACGATCATTTAACCGCATCGTATGCTATTTTTCTGATTTATTTTTTATTCATTTTTAAATCTTTCATTAGTGCCTTATTATGTCTGTTACTTTTAGTATAACATTTAAGTGTTATTTGTTTTTGCAGACTATGGAACACGCAATACTGCAAAATAGTGCATGTGACATATATCAAAATTACTTCGAAGATGTTGAACAACATGAACTCATTGAACAGTTCAACTCGAAAACAGTGCACGTATACAAAGACTATCTGGACGTGCGACGGTCTTGCAGCTACATTAGCTGGTCTGAAGAGGGTTTGCATTTTGTATCAACTCACTGCAATATAGGAGAGATGAACAACTCGGTTACTGACTCCTACATTTGGGATATCGGTATGATATCAAGTAAATGTTTGTTTTTGGTTCTAATGACACTATTTTGCATATTCTAGAGAACCCTAATGTTCCACTACAGACTTTGATTCCACCTTATCAAGCTCGTTGTATGGAGTATAACTTTAAAGACGGTTGTCAGCTAGCGGGCGGACTGTTTTCTGGTCAGATCGCCATATGGGACATTCGGGTTGCGAACGAACCTGTTGAGGTGACGCTTCGCGAGACCAGTCACAAAGATGTAGTGACCAAGGTACTATGGACCGGTACGAAAACATCGAATGAGTTTTTATCGGGATCAACCGATGGAAGAATCCTTTGGTGGGACATGCGTAACCTGAATGAACCATACGATTATTTGAATCTCGCTCCAAAAGATGCTCAAAATGTGGATCCTAAGAGATGTTTCGGTGTGTGTGCTGTCGAATTCGAGCAGACAATGCCAAACAAGTACACGGTTGGAACTGAGAATGGAATTATCTACAGCTGCAGTAGAAAGTATAAGACTCCTGCCGATAAGATCCAAGCTTTAACATATGCACACACTGGACCGGTATACTCAGTGGAACGGAATCCACTATTTATAAAAAACTACATTAGCGTTGGAGATTGGCAAACAAAGATCTGGACGGAAGATTGTCGTGATAGCCCGATAGTTTGGACCAAAGAATACGCTGTTCAGCTAACTTGTGGGGTTTGGAGCCCGACAAGGTGTTCTCTCGTGTTTATTTGCCGTATGGACGGAGTAATGGATGCATGGGATGTTATTCATCGTCTAGATGGGCCTGTGCTTCGTATAAAGGTAAGTTGGGTTGTTTTATTTATATTAAATAAATGATAAATATTTGTTTTGAGAAATTTTAATGTCCTCCTAATAAGAAGGGATGGAAAAATCACAACTTTTTCAGTTTGTCGTTAGAGATTACTGGGGTTGTTCGAACTGTTGACCTAGACCACAACCACAACAATTATCAAACTCACTGTTAATTTTTGTTTGAAATTTGTAGACAGCATTTTATTTGTGCTACACACATACTTATAAACGATATATACTTTCGGAAGTAATGCTTGGAGAGGAAAGTTTACCGTAGTGTGCAGGTTGTCCTAAAACTGACATGTAATCAGCTGATTCTCATAGGTAATCAACGTTTTACACAGATGTCTCCCGCCTTATCCACAAATGTAGTAAGATGGAGTTGCCTTATGTAGTCGCATGCGTACCACTCGCACACCATTACGAATATTGGGGAAAAATTCCGCCATACTTCCCTTTCGATGGATAGATGTTGGCGGTTGAATTGATAGGCTCAACAATTGAATTGATAGGCTCAACAATTGAATTGATAGGCTCAACAATATATCAGATGAAGAAAATACTGTAAAACATATACACAGTACAATGGATGCACCTTAATGTCATTTCCAGTAGGGAATACAAATTCCATGCAGTGGATTAGTGTTGCAAGGATCTTCATTCCGTCTGCGTAAGGATTCTCTGGGGGATTTCTTGTCACGAATAATCGTCAAACATTGAACAAATTTGTTTTTTTTTTAAATTACTGTTTATTGGAATTTGGGTTAAAATTAAATTATTACGATTTAAATTGGGTGTTCAGCCACAAGTGGTGACTTTTCAGCTCTATTATATATACATATTACTAACTAATACAGAGAGCGAATCGATTCAATTGAAGATTGCATCGATTTTTGTCGGAATTTGCTTATAATATTATGTGACATTACATCTAATGGTTCGATATTTGTGAGTCTGTGTAACTCATTTGTACTAAACCAGGGAGGACGCTTCAAAATCATTTTCAGAATTTTATTCTGAATCCTTTGAAGCGTTTTTCTTCCTGGTGGAACAACAACTTGGTACTGCATAAAGCATGGTACCGCATAAAGCAATTTGTTTATAAATTAACAATTTGTTTTTCAGATAGTGCTTAGAATTTCTGTTTATAAGAGGATATAAAGATTTAATATATTTATTACACTTTGCCTGGATTCCTTCAATGTGATCCTTGAAAGTGAGTTTTTTGTCATACGTTAAACCTAAGTATTTAGCTTGATCAGACCATGTCAATTCCAAGCCATTCAATTTGAGAATATGTTTAATAGATTTAATAGATTGAAGTATTGAACAACTTTCGAACTATTTTTTCTGTTGTATTGCTTTTTAAAGTAGAAACAACAATCTTGTAATCGATTTTATCACAACCCGTTGATTGAAAGTTGAGTAATCGACAAATAATATGGCGACTGTACTACTAAGATGACTATTGGTACAATAGCCCTATATGTGCAATGCGCACGCAACTTCATACATGCCCAAACAGAGAAACAAACATTCAACGGTGGTCTTTCGCTGGTCCAATACGTTGTATCTATGGTCCAATTAACGTAAAATAAATCGTTCAACGAAAGGCCAACACAGGACCTTCGTTTGCCGATTTTGAAAAAGACCATTGAACCGAGCGTCATTTTTTTCGTTCAACAAATCTGGCAGACAGAGGTCCATTGTTGAGCCATTTTCAATTTGAGGAGTTTGAGCCCCGTCTGACTAGTTTTACTGGAGAATTTTGGAAGTTTTTATCCACTTATATCTTTTTAATGAACACTATATACCTGTAGAATACTTCTACGTCATGTAGAATAACAACAAATATCCTTTCTACATGAAGATTGCACCCAATTTCCACACTATTTTTATCGGAGTAAAAACAACAATAAACCGTTACTGCAAACAGAACGATTATTTCGTGCAGTATGCCGTTCAACAAACGCTCAACGACCAATAAAATCCAATCACTTGCTGAGTGGGTGTGTTTTAAAGGCATTCTGATATCAATTTCTCACCAGAAGGCGCTTTTGGTATCAATGACAGTTCTATCAGATGGCTATTACACTCAGATCTCTAGAGTGTAATAGTTGTTGTTTTATGAGGGTGTATGTTATTTGGTCGAAGTTTGTCGCTCACCGACCCGCAAGATGAATCACACAATTAGAACAAATCACGCGTTTTTTTGATAACAGCCAATAAGCCACCTGTCAACTTCCACTTTCGAAAGAAATTGCAGGCGAGCTTTGAAAAATAGAGTATTAAATATAACACCAGACGAAAGAGAAAATTTTTCTCTAGCGTGTACTGTTATTACTTACTCTCAGCGAGTGCCGAGTCATTCGAAATTACTCTTCAAAGTGAATGTTGATGGATGGCTTATTGGCCGTTATAAAAAAACTGATTAGATATAATTAAAATTATGCCAAATGAAACAATGTCTTTATTTTATGTCAAACAAATTTATGCCAATTGAAAGCGATTCCAAACGAATTTATGCCAAACAAATTTCGACCGAACAAACTTCGGCCAAATAACGTATGATGTAATGTGATAAACTAATATACTAATACAATTGTTTAATTTTATACATTACCAGCTTTCTGATGTCCCACTACTGGCTTTGAGAGTTCACAAAAGCGGAAAACTTATAGCTAACGGCACGGAAAGTGGAGCCATATATCTAACAGAAATATCGGATAACCTAACATTCAGCTCAGCAAACGACAAACCGGCACTGTCCGGTATGCTAGAACGAGAGATGCGTAGACAACGTTTGTTGGAAGCGAAGTTCAAGGAAATTAAATTGAAAGAAAAGGAATTGGAACGAGAGAGAATTCGTCGTCAGATGCGAATGGAAAAAGAAAATTCTATCGAAGACGAGGAGCGAGACTTGGTGTTTGAAGCCCAGCATCAATTCTGGACCAAGATACATGGCCGCAAAAGCCTGAAAACCACGTTGAAAGGACTTCGAATGCGAGATGCTGGGGTGAATTTGTTAAAACCGCTTAAAAAGCCGCAGGCCGTGAAAAAAGAAAATGAGTCGTAAATAATTATACATTCCATATTTTGCTATAAATTATTGTATTTACAGATTGCAATCTCGATCCAACATTGTTCAGGTGTGATATTATACAGACTAACAAAATTATATCGAAGATTATTAAAACAATTTTAATAAAACTTAAATTGTACAAATTCTTAAGAGTTCTACATTACGTTCAGATCCAATAAATACTAAAATTAAAAAATATTCACGATTTCTCGCCATTGCATTCGTAGCCAACAAATTTCCAATTTCTTTCAATTTTAGCCCCGATCCCACTGACTTCTTCCCGAAACAGATTTCCGTACCGCTGCAATAATTCTTCGAGAAGTTTCACCTTCAGTTCCGGCACGTATCGATTGACGTATGACCAGATGTAGTCAATGCTGGCGCCATGAGGATGTACCACCAAAAATGTTGATACTAACGTAATGACTCTAGCTTCAGTTGGATCAATCACTGCCAGCGGAGGAGTTTCAACGGGTGTCAGAGAAACTACTGGTGTCGGAACACCAGCAGTAGAAGCAGTAACTGGAGTAGTAACAACAGCTAGTAACGCAGGTTTTAAATCCAACTCTAATACTTCAGGCTCATCTACTTCGGAATCCCCTTTCGTAGAAGAGTTGTTTGTTGTGCAATGCGACATTTTTGAGTGATTGGTGGCTATTTTTGTTTTCAATAAAAGCTGTTTGACATTCGCATCCTTTAGTTTTTCCTCTAAATCGGAAATTTTGTTTTGGCGCTCCATTTCCTTGTATTTGTTATCTAGCAGTTGCGTCTGCAGATTACGAATTGTTTCTTGTAAAACTTGAATTTGCATAGTTTTAACTTCGAGCTCTGATCTAATCGATTGAGTCTCGGCATCGGAAGTAGTATCCAAATGTTCCTGAAATGAAAAAATTTACTGAACTAACTTGGATTGAATTCTAAATGTCATAACTCTGCATCACTGCCAACAAGAATCAAACTGAGGGAAGATAAAGTAATGGAACAGCGAATAAATGAAAAGTTGTGATCATGTTTCCTCCAGAAGAAGTATTCGGTCCAAAAATCTTCTCCGTATCGTGGGCATGCTCTACTAACTCTACTAGCAACTCTGTTATATGATCGTACACATTCCAGAAATCAACCCAAATGAATAGCGCTGAAACATCGCTGAAATCAACCCGATGCAACACCGCCAAGTCTCTAGATATTCCGCTATTCAATTTAATGAATTCATTCTTGTTTACGGCCGTATGCGATACGTTCGAAAATATATCATATTCGTATTACTGTTTACGTTCGAATCAATCCCACTTTCAAACATGCTAATCTATTTTTAATTGACCAATGAAATATGTTTGATATCATTTGTTGTTTGACTCACTCGAATATGTACGAACGCAATTCCTGTGGAGGAGCATCGCAGGTAGTTTTTTGTTTTCCCAAGCATTGAAAAGTAACGAATGCTACATAATAAATAAATATCGTACTCAAGATCAATTTCATTCAAGTTGATGTATAAACTTTTGAAATAAAACTTCGTGCAAAGTAAAAAAAAGCATTGCAAATATCTTCATTATAAATAAATAATCGTAAATAGTTACATTATAAATAAAGAATCGGTCAAACTGTGTTCAATGTATTCAAACGGTTGATTCGCATCATTAAACTGAATCCAAACCACAGCATTTCGTCTATTCGTATGTAAACGAGAATGGGACTTTTCATTCGTACGAAAGATGTTAGAATACACGTATCGTTCGAAACTAAACTGGCATTCATTAATATTTAAATATTTTATGTCAAACGAGTCACATTAGAATTAATTCGAGTGAAAACAAGAATGGTTTATTCGTATTCGTTCGAAAGTATCCGTTCGTCGTATGGTCGATATGAACGTAAACAAGAAAGAAGGTGATTGTGTTCGTGAAGGTAGGTCAATATAAAATACCAAATTACTCGCATCAGGCCCTCTTCAGGGCCATCAATAATCATTCGGAACATTAACCAATTGCTCCGTTTATCAAAAGCTTATCTAAATATAGAAAATAGTTAAAGGCAATAATTCATCGAGATCAGACCATATTTGAGAGAATTCATTGTAAAACACAAGTCAGGGTTTCGCCTTAAAAATTTCAACCGTTTTTTTCGGTTGTTGTAAACACAATTTACTTCTAATTATGTTTTGCACGATGACCACTCGAATGAACTACCAATGAACTGTCGATGCATCAAGTTCATCTTTTGACAGCTGGTGGTTTGTTTACGTATCTATTAGGTTTTGCACGAACATAATATAACCTCACAAAAATTAACAAAATTACCTAATTTTGACAGTTGTCAGTGGTTTGTTTATGTGTCCATTCTAATTTGAATCCGTAATAATAGATATGTAAACAAACTACTGATAGCTGTCAAAAGATGAACTTGATTCATCGGCAGTTCATTCGTGTCGTCGTCGTGCAAAAACGATTCTTATCATTGAAATTGTTCCCAGTATGATATGTGATCTGGAAAATGTCGTGTATGACATTTTATAAGGTAGTAAAGATTTTTCCAAAAAATCATTGATATCGGTGTCAATGAGATTGTAGGTTTATGAAAAAAAAACCCGGAAGCAAATATGTTTCTTTAATTTGGCATTCATTGTCCATTCCGCCCGAGTATTAGAGATGATCGGGTATAGAGATTCTTATACTCGAGTAAGCAGTCAAAATTTTTACCCGTACACGATCAAAATTTTAAAAAAATACCCGCACCCGATTAAAAATAAAATCCTATACCCGTACCCGACCCGAATCCGAATGAGCAGTAAAAATTTTACTTGTACACGACCAATACCCGTTGGGTAAAATACACCAAACAATATATGTGTATTCTCGGTGTGGAAAAATCGATTTTGAAAATGGTGAACAGTGAGTCCTTCAATAGTAAGTAGTTTGAAAATTCGCGCGAAATTTTGTTTAGTTGCAATGTTTTACTACAAAACAAAATGAATTGTGACTTTGATTTAAATTAATCTGTCGACTATAGCCGTTTTGTTAGCCTCACACCCACGATGTTATCGGTAGCTGGTGGTTTTTACAACCATTGAACCCCTTGCTGTTGTGCAATAAAAAATGGTCGTCAACGTGTAAATATATTTATGTGAAGTACAGATGGTCGGTTGCAATTTCTTATACCCGAACCCGAACCGTAACCGACGAAAAAAATTTCACCCGTACCCGATTAAACAATAAAAAACTTTGCCCGTACCCGAGTGAGCAGTAAAATTATTTACTCGTACCCGATTAAAAATAAATTTTTTTCCCGTACCCAACTAAAAACCCCTTGGGTACGGGTTCGGGTCGGGTTTCGGGTAAAATACCCGAAACACGACAATCTTTGCCGAGTATCACATTTATTACACTATTCGACATCAATTCGATTAGATTACACATCGAATGTGATTCAAATTTACAATATTCCCATTGCCCACAAAAGCCAATACTGTTTTGCTTTCGGAAACTGTAGAATAGATTTTTTACTTGCAAGTGAAGGTGTAATACCCGTTTCAAGATCTAGATCCACGAATTTGCAAATATAAGAAGATACTTAGTAAGTTGATGCATTTCAGATATCTCGGCCAAAACAAACCAATAAAAGCCAAAACTGAATGAACTGAGCTATCGTTATTCCGCTCAATTATATTCGATAAAATGTAACCGTCGAATCATTATTTAGGTCTAAAGTTTCTACATCACCGATATCGACCAGATAGAAGTTGATAAAATTGCCAAGCTCGGTACTTGACGGTGAAAATGAATTTTATAGCGGCATTCGCCAATCGTGACGATTGCGACGAGCTTAAACACACTCACCTGCCGAACATCCCAACGGGACTTTTTTGGTGTGGATCCATCATCTTCGGAGAGATCCATTTCATCTCCAACATCTTCCAGTTGAACACTGCGGATTTCCTGTTACAGCACAATCGCGAAGGCAGAAATGGGAAGAGAAACGTCAAACAAATGATAGATCATCGTGTTAAGGCAGTATTTTAGATTTTAGGCTAGACTTAGTTCTACAAATGATCATTGAATAAGGAATATAAATATTGTATTCGAAGAGTATTCACAATTTTTGGATATAAATCCTGATTGGTCAGTTATCCTTCGAAAGGTGACATTCGTGATTGCGTTAGCAAAAGTGTGAAGAATCGCAGCGATGAGGACGAAGTGCAAATGTCACTTGCTGTACTCGGTTATTAATTTAAATTTAAGCAATAATTCACCCAGATGCTAATACAATCACTGAGTTCTTGAAGCGGAGTGGCTTTTCTACTTACCTTTGACGTATTATTACCTTTAAAAAAATCATTCACCAAAAAAGGATGACGTGTATAACCGTAGTTGTGTCTCTTGATCTGAGATAATTATAATCGAATGTGTTGCTAAAGTCAATTACAACATTATAGTGGGTAGCTTCAAGCAGTACTCTCGTCAGGATAATTGCATGTTAGTTTATAAGTACAAAAGACATCTACTATTGGTTAAACAAACTACGATAAGCAGTAACAAAAAAATTTTAAAGCAAAGTTAGAGGTTTGCTGTTAGAATGAATCCAAAATCATGAATGCAGAATGAATCAAGGGTTGTTTTCAATGATATATGTGCGATAAACTAAAGGATCGAGATCATTCCGATTTTAGAGTATTAGGTTTTGCACGAATATAACATAACCTCACAAAAATGAACAAAATGAATCATGAAAGTTCACCTTTTGACAGCTATCAGTGGTTTGTTTATGTGTTCATTGCGTTCATTCTAATTTAAATACGTGTTAATAGATATGTAAACAAACCACTGATTAGGTTTTGCACGATGACCACTCGAATGAACTACCAATGAAATGCCAATGAATCAAGTTCACCTTTTGAGAGCTATCAGTGGTTTGTTTACATATCTATCAACACGTACACAAATTAGAATGAACGCAATGAACACATAAACAAACCACTGATAGCTGCCAAAATAGATTCATTTTGTTCATTTTTGTGAGGTTATGTTATGTTCGTGCAAAACCTAATAGCTGTCAAAAGGTGAACTTGATTCATCGGCAGTTCATTGGTAGTTCATTCGAGTGGTCATCGTGCAAAACCAAATGGTATTAAAGCTAGTTGCGTTTTAACTAACATGTCGTTCCATAAAACTAAATAATAAGTAAATAAAAAAAGAAATCAGCTAACATTGAAAAAACAACAAAACTACTTTATGAATTCATAAAAAAGATCTAAAATTCTTAAAAATTTCTATAAATATACACAAATGGAATAAAAAACCACTTCTTAACCCACCTAGTGGAGAGATAATGCATTTTTCTTGACATTCATATCGAAACATTTGTTTTTTTTATTAAGATAATTTTTGAAACGAATTCGGGCCCCACACCGGTCCGGACTTTTTCAAGGAGTTTAGATTTTTTTTAGAAAATTTAAAAGTGTTTCTTATTCTTCGTATTGAAAAAATATTCAATATTCCAAATTTGTGTATCGTTGCGACAAATCTACAAATCCGTCATAACAATACATGCACGAACAGCACGCTCATTCAAAACCTAAAAAAATACGTGCCTGACGGAGCTCACCGACCGAGTGCGGATACCTACACCTTAAACCGTATTTTCTCTTTGCAATCCAGACCAAATCAAATGAGCCTAGGCTTGTTAAAATTGGTTCCGTCAACACCAATTAAAAGTCCGCAATCATATTTTTGTTTCTAGAGAGAAAGGTAAAAATCACACGTTTTTTATAATGACCAATAAGCCATCCATCGACTGACGCAAATAGGCCTGAATGAAAATATCTTTTAAATAAAAGCCATCCATCAACATTCACTTTGAAGAGTAATTTCGAATGACTCGGCACTCGCTGAGAGTAGGTCATAATAGTAAACGGCACAGAAAAGTTTTCTCTTTCGTCTGGTGTTAAATTTAATACTCTATTTTGCATAGCTCGCCTGCAATTTCTTTCGAAAGTGGAAGATGACAGGTGGCTTATTGGCGGTTATCAAATAAAGCGCGTGAAATGTTCCTCCGCTCCAATGACCGGTTGTGGTAATAATCGGTACCAAGGGTGACAAAAACTCGCTCATGAGGTTCGATTTTTTCTATTCATCAGCTCACCTTATGATTTACGATGCAATCCGTAAAATTATGGAAAAGATGAAACTCATCGCTGATCTAAACAAACACACTCACCTATACAGAGCACCGCTGACATCAAATTATGATGGCATTGATGGTTCTCAGTTTTGATTCCATAGCATCTAACTCTCATTTCTCGGTTAATTTTTCAAAAGGGCGTATAAGCAAGTGACAGTTTCTCTTTGTTTACTTTCTCTTCTATTAATTACCAAGCGGTTTCCACGTTTATCACTCAAATCTTTGCATGAAATGATACCCGAAACTTTCGACTTTCAAACAGAATAGTGATATCAAAGAAAATCTTTTTAATCACATCACAATAATCGAAAGAGAGAGTGATTAAAGAGAAACTGTCACGCCCTGATGAAAAATCAACCGAGATTTCTAGTTTTAAAAAGTGAGTACTAAGTTTGGCATCACCGTACCGAGCTACACCGGTGACTGTATGCTTAAACCACAGAGCTGTCAACACAACCCAGATTTTCGGTTTTGTTTTTGCTGGTACTCAAAACGCGAACGAGCACTAAGGGCTGATGCCAGTGCCTTTTAGGGTGTTTTAGAGGGCTATTTTCGCGCTTCAAATCTGATTTTCTCAGAAACCGTAACGAATATCAAAAAACCCAACTGACAATCTCTTAGAAAATTAGTTTAGATTATTCTGTGAAAATTTCAGAATGATTCATTGACTTCAGCGGTCGGGAAAGTTTTTTTTTCTGAAGGAAGAATTGCATTGCTGAAAAAGCCGTCTTTCAACTTGTTCATTGAATATCTCGCCTTCAAAAGCATGAATCAAAAATCTATCCGGACAATGTCTAGATAATTTAATTTAGATACGATTAATGCATAAAAACATATATGTTGTCGCGATAAAAATAAAGTGAATGATATTTTTGTGAAGGTTAGTCGATTTCTAAGCACGCGCTATTGTTTCTGCTCCAGTTTCCTGGTAACGTAACGAAACATGAGAGAAATAAAATCGGCTCAGCAAGGCTGCCAAACAAACGGTAGCCTCATTGGATGCAGATACATTTTATGCAAACTTGTAATCGAAAACATAGAAACTTTTCTGTTCATCCGGCCAATCGAGAGTCATTTTGTACATATGCGAGAGAGCATGGCGAGAAATGTAATACGCAGAGCGAGACACGTGGTTGTACGCGACCTACTGGCCTCAGCCCTTTGTATGAAAACAAAAGTCGAATGGTAGCGTGATGTATACCATAAACGATTGAATTTCATGTCTCGAGCTAAACACAACTGGCTAGTGAGCCGAATGCGTTTTCCAGCATACGAGAACATGTGTTGGGAATTGGATTGAAATGTCATCGATTCGAAGGTTGGCCGCCCATGGCAACTCTGGTGGATGGGGAATACAAGCGAGACAGTGTCATAAGAATCGGATCACAACTCACAAATCGTATCTCGATGGGTTCTAATATTTGATGTGCATTCAGCGCTCATCTGCTGATTGTTTGACACTACGATGTTGAGACGATGTTTTCTCTACACAAATGGTTACCCAGTTACTCAACTCGCTCAGTGATGCTTCTGATTAAATCTGATTCATAACCGATTAGATATTATTTTTACTATCAGGTTTCTTCATTATGGACCTTTTCGCTAGAGTTATATCTATATCAGTATAACTTCCAAATGACGAATTTCTATTTTTCCAATATTAAATCAACGTTTATCATCATGTAACAATGAGGAAAAATATACCCGTGACGACGATTTTAAGATAGTTAGGCACATATTAGTCCCGATGTTCAACTGGGTGAGCATAAAAGATAAACCATAGTCGAAAATCGATCATTTCGTCTTGTGCTTTACACGGAACTGGATGTCGTGGTGAGGACCTTTCACCAACAGCAGCAACAGACCTTTTGAAGTGGTATAAAACCAATAAACTAGCAGTAGCAACAACAGATTATCAGTAATCACATTCAGTTTCTGAATACTGGATCCGGATTCGGGAACTGAATTTTGGATTGGATTATGGAACAAAATCCTAAAACTGAGTTTCGGAATCTGGATTCTGGTCCTCCTGAATTCTGAACTAAATTCCGGGTTTAAAGTTTAGTTTCAGAATTCAGTTCCAGATTACACCTTCAGAAATTAAAACTATGACTCTGGAACTGGTTTATTGAATAGATTTTGGAACTGAGTTGAGTTACTTAATTCAGAATCCAGAATTCTGATTTTGAATTCCAATTTCAGAATTTTGGAACAATATTCAGGATATAAATTTTAGATCTGTGTTCTGAAACTATATGTTAAATCTAAACTCGGAACCTGAATTTTGGAACTGACTTCTGAACCAGACTTAAATTTCTGATTTCAGTTTCAGAATCTAATTCCAAAATTCAGTTGAAGGATTTTAAGAGTTCAGAACTTGCATACTGGAACTAGACTCTACAATTAGATATTGGTACTATAGGCCAGTAGCGTTCGGAATATCTTCACAATTTCACTACAAAAGTTTATTAAAAATTGTTTGTTCATCAAAAGGTGAGATAAATAAGTATTCACAAGTGTGTCTATGATAATATTTGGTCCATAGAACGACATCGATAGGGTGCTATCGCATTCTGTATTAGTAGCATAATGAGAGGGGGCGAAATGGTTTGTACGTAATAATTCATATAAAATGCGTAAATTATTAAAAATCTTTTAAATTGGCTTGACGTCTAATTGCTGAAGTGTATTTAAACTCTTCAATGTGGTTTGAAATTGGCACTAAATTATCCAGATTTGTTGTCAACTTATTTCTAAAAAATCGTCTGAAACCTTCTTTGAAATAATCAAAGATTAGCATTTTTCATCTCATCCTCAAAGAATTCGATGTATAAAACACAATACGTCTTATGAATAGGAGTAACTATTTGGCTATAAATAATCTTTCTATTCTTATGATTAGTGTTTAATGTAGAAGAGTTCAAAGTTTGTACACGATTGGTGAGAAATAAGACTTTGGATGCAAACTGGAATATTGGTATGATCCGAAAATGTTATTTATTTGAACGAAAATGAAAAACATAGACTAAATACGCGTCAATTGCTTGCCACTTACAATAGATTGGAGGAATTTCTGTGATGTTTGAATCGATCTGATGGAATTAGATTGAGTTAACACATCACTGGGAGCTGGACTGAAGCTTATTTTTATTTTTTCTGTAAGCGGCTACCAACCAGTAGGGTTTCAGATAGGTTAAACACACACATGCATAAAAGATAATTCAAACGTGTTTCACGTTCTAATAAATCTCTGAACATAACCTCATTTTAAATATTGTTAACCACACCCTATCCTATATCTATACTCAATGAGAAATAAAATACCATTGATGTACACAGTTGCAATTAGTCAACCGCCTTCGAATGAAGTGATGACAATAATTATTTGTTAGTATTGCGTACTACTAATTGAAATGAGACAATAAATTTTAATGATGTGCACAAACATAAACAATTGAAAATAAGAAGCATATTTATATAAACCTGCATTTGAATTGAGACAACACATCCAGAACACTGATTTTTTGACTATCGTTATATGTCATTGTTTATGTAGTTCAATATGATTACGACGATTGCGCAACAAATTATAATGCTCTTGGGAATATCAATATAGTTAAATTACAGAAAACAGAGGTTTAGGTGAGAATAGTTTTCTTTTGAAATCTTGTGTTAACTTTGAAAGACGATAAATAGTGTATCACAACTGTAACATCTATCTAAATGTTACTCAAAATTCTTCAACCTTCAAGGTCTATTCAAACCTTTCCGGCACGGTAGTATTTTGAGTAGTCTTTTACGTTTTCTTCTACCCTGCACCATAAACGTGATATCATTCATAGAGTCAACCTTTACCTATATTTAGTTGTTATATACAAACCAAAACCTCGGCTGTCTGTTGTTGAGCTCTACACAACGATTTCTTCAATATTGACAGAATCTATTATTGCAGATCATTGAAACTTGTTTAAAAATATTATCTTTGTATAATTTACTAAAACAATTATCTTTGCATAATTTACTAAAAATTCACTGCTCGACAAGATCCGACAAAATTTATGAATCCCGACAAAAGAACATTTATCGTACTGTTAATATCGTTACCAGTCATCCTGACATGTTGTCCCAGATCAGTAGTTCAAAATGTGCTAACGTGCAAGTTAAAGGCATACATACCAGTGATTGTTTTTTCCAGACGTCGATGTTCTTTCTCTGGGCTTTAGAAAAATGATCCCAAACCTTCTTGTGACTGGCCGCATTGAACACTTTTTCAATCTGATTGACTGAATTGGAGTGAAGTGGAAAATAATAACAGTAATAATAATGATAGACCGTTTTCCAGTTTTGTTGTATGTGTAGTAGTGTATGCTTTCAAAGGAACAGGAAATGGAAACTAATTGATGACAGGATTAGTTCTATTTGAGGGGATAATAATTGAATATCAACCACGTTCTTCTCCATTTTATTGCAAGATTACTACAAAAATTAGACATAATTAAAATATTAAGGAGGCATTTTGGTCTTTTTGTATCTGACCTAAAATTGACTCTGGTTTAAAGGTGCCGGAAACAAACATATCAGAGAACAGAGAAGGATGATGAACAGAACATTACATTTATGATATATTTCAAATTACCGTAGTTGTTGCTCACACCAAGCTAGTAAACTATTCTCACCATTGAATGCAATGAAATTTGTCTTCGTTGTTTGTCATCTACGCTACCTTAAACGAAGTAATCATCTACATACCTTTGAAGATTATAAATTGTCCCCTCAAAATGAAGTGATCAAAATTTCACCCCCTTTCCAGTACAGATCTAGTGGGATTGGTGTGAAAAAGAAGTCAATTTCGGAAATACAATACCTTTGGAAATTATTATAGAACGCTTGAATTACCTAAATGTCTTATTCAAAGACTTTTGTACCCAATTGTTAATTAGTAAATGATTAGTTAGAAAAATTCGGATGCGGCTGATCATCAAAAACAAAAACCGTACAGTCCTACGAATTCGATGGCCAACTTTTTATGTTACGAGATCAAATTAATAAAACAAACATAGACAATTGAAACTATTGATGTGCAAATATACAGAATATTGAAGTATTTCATTTTTGAACCTCTCGTGTTTCGCGTGATAGGACGGAGTACGAAGTGTCATGAGATCGATTGCTAGGATTGGAAGAAGGTAAAAAGGGGAATCTGGCCATTACCGGGCGGTTTTTAGTACGTAATCGAACCAGTACGCTTTCCAATGGATAGAGAACCAAGTACTTACATTGCACCATCATGCTCTGCATCTGTTTCCTGTAGTGTTCCCTGGCACGGAACAGTTCTTCGTCGTTTATTGTTTTCTCGGACAATAGACGTCGAACATGCGAATTAGTACTCTGTATCATCGTATAGAAGTTATTAGCATTCTTTTTGTTACAATCACCCCGCTCTAGCCATGTGATAAGAGTTTGGACGGCTTTCGCGAAGCTTTCGTCGGTCTTTAATTTTTCTGATATTGATGTAGCTTCATGATCAGTGTAGTGAATTACTGGTTGCGGAGATGATGGTCGAACGCGATCATCTTCGACCCTCTCGCGATGTCGCCTTTCTCTTTGCAGTTTACGTTGCCGGCATTCATAGTCATACTGATCATCGCGGGCGTGTGCGTAGTCTACGTGTAAAGTACCATATGTAGCGGGATCTTTCGGTTCTGGTGTAGTGAAGTTGAATCCTCCACTGTTCAACTTGACACGATAGCCGGATAAATAAATGGCAGAATCAACCGAAGCTTCATACACATATCGAATATGACAGAAATTTTTCTTAGAAAATCGCAATGTGGTAATTTCTCCACACCTTTCAAAAATTTCTCGTATAATTTCTTCGGTTATCGAATTGGGAAGGCCACCTACAAACACGGTTCGGCACCCAGGGGGACGGTCAATTGTTTTTGGACCAGGAGAGTTAGGGCTGGGTGGAAATAGTGTACAAGATTTGCAGTATATCAATTCTTTGCCACCGTCTTCTGACCTAACTAAATTCATCGCTTGCGAAGTCATATCCACCCCAGGATTAATCTGCTGCGCCATCACTGGAAAAGTTTGCATTCCTATAAGCGATGATCCATCCATCATATTAACCATCCCCGGAGTCATCATCATAAATCCTTGAGGTTGTGGAATCAATTGATTGAACAAAATTTGACCACTCCCATCTACTCCTAACTGGTTTGCTTTTTGAACTACTCTTTCTTTTATTTCACTTGATGCGCCTTCTCTACCAGAATCACGTTCAGAAGCGGATTCTAGATCCATTGGAGCTACTCCTGATTGCAATTGACTTTGTTTGCGACAAAATTCTACAGAAGTATTACCAATCATTGAGGCAGCACTTGAATTACCGCTGATGGGTTGAGTAATGAAACCACTAGCATTTGCTATTGTTCCCATTAAGGGATCTGAGCAAAACAAACATCAATTGATCAATTTTCTTTAAAACATATTGTTTAATAAAGTACTCACGCATAGTTGCAATGGCATTTCCCGAAAGTTGATTCAAAGTGTACGACATGCTTCAGTTCTTTAATTTATTGCTCCAATGATAAATACTGAAATAGTTCACTTGCATTGCACGAATTGTAAATGAAATGTCATTTTCTCGCAGGGATGCCAAGCAGCGTTGCCAGGTCATTTTTCCGATAATCTGTATTCTGCGCAAAAATCTATCTGTACCATAACGGTATCAGAATCTCGTCAACTTAAGTTCACGAAAATGTCACCAAAGCTCATTTTGGTAAGCAAAAAAAAAGTCTCGTTGCAACCTTGCAGTAACGAGAAGCAAAGTCTTGGTCTCATTTAACTTACCATTCTACAGCCATAATGTGTTGGAATAACATCTTTTAACATCATTTTATTGTTGAAATTTATTTTATTAGTGAATACAGATAAAAACAGATTTTTTATAGGGAGTAATACAGATTTCCTATGAAAATATCTGGCATCTCTGGTCTTAGGTCACATGTCAGCTGTTTTTCAAAGAACGGCGAATCTAACATTGACAGCTAATGGAGAAAATCATCGATGAATGTTTCGACTTCGGTTTCAAATCGTGTTTAGAAATTATCGTATATTCTCTGATCAATTTATGATTAGTCGATGAATTGTTAGTTTATTTTCAAAAGGCACGCAAATGTTACCACTTTCCTTCTATATCCATTGAATAAATCAACATAAAAAGAGTTTCGCCCTTTTTCGATTTGTTTACTTTTATACTTCCTGTGTGAATTATAAAGATACGCCCTTGCGCATTTTTCACGAAATTGACTGGTTTTCGCTACTAAGACAAATCTGTGAGTAGTTTTATTGTCTCTTTTACTATTTCCAGTAATAAAAGGTTCGGTAACTATCTAAAATAAAGAAAATAAATAGTTTCGCCCTTCCTTACCAGCAATTGAAGCACAGACTAACAGACAGGACACTCAAATTAGATTCTTCAATCATTTTAACGGTCATTTCGAATATTCCTTTATTTGGGACAGTACTCACGAGTGTCATGATGGCGCCACGTTACCCTATCAAAAACATCCCGTCTGTCATCTAGACTGTGTTTATTTTTTCATTTATCAACAGAGTTGCCATTCATACAGAATTACCTGTAATGTATTGATTTGTATACGTCCATGCAAATTTCATGCAGGATACAGATTTAATACGTATTGCCAAAACTATGTACATAATTGTGCCTACTTCTCATCCTTCAAGGCAATACAAAATCAAACCCGTTTTGTTACAATATTTACTTGCTTCTGGTCTGCCGCCACTTAATTTCGGGTGAAAACTACCAACACAATAAAAAATAGTCTAGATGAACAACGTTGAGTCAAATAAATGGTTACCTTCCAACATCGCGAAAATGTTAAATATATTATCAACGTAATCCAATAATTTATTGTGACGATTCATTTTCAAATATTTTGATGAAATCCAGGGTTGTTACGGAAAATTTCAAAATCAAAACGCGCGAAATCCGCGCGAAGTCAAAAACTAAAATGTGCTAAATCAGCGCGAAATTGAAAACTGAAACGCGCGATGTTCGAGTGAAGCGTTAGACAACCATTTTTATGCAGGTGATAATTTCCGCAGAACTTGAAAATTCACTTAAATATAATTTAAATATCTGCATAAGTTTGTCATATGAACGCAATAAATAAGTCCGCATACAACACGTCACTTCAAGAAATCCCATGAAAATGATTGCATTTTTATTCTACAGCTTTTTCGATGCTTAGTTAATTAATAAAAAATAAAAATGCTTACAATTGTGATATTGAAAGAAGTTAAACAGATTTCAGCGATGACATTTTTTTTGCTTGAACTTCTTGCTCGGCCATTTCCTTCTTGATAAGAAATTTATGGTAGACCACATCAGGATGATCTGATTTACTCTTTTTACTTTCAGTTTCAAGTATAATAGCGCCTTCTTCTGTTGTCAGATTTTACTCTAAATGTCTTTCTTTTCCTCCTCATCTTTTGCTCTTTTATTTGGATCAGGGAAAAGCCCACTGGAATTAGTTACAGTCAAACTTGTTCTCCAGCAGGCATAAAACCTCCTCATCTTTCGCATTAATAGATTAAAATCATCCAAATGATACATTTCCTTAAATCTAGTGCTTCTATAGTAACTAAATCTAATGATACAGTAACATAAGAAACGAATTCTTGATAATATTACGTGATAAATGAAAGTCGAAAGAATTGAAACATTTTTTTTAAATATGCGGCACATGCTAGCAATTCGTTATATCCATAATTAGTTCCAACATAGGGAATCTGAAAAAATTAGGATCAAAGATTACGACATCGAAGGCAAGTTGTAACAATTGCAATTACTCGGAGTAACCGATCTGCGATTAAAGTAGGTCTGCCACAAAACTAGCCTTACAAACATTTCGATGGACAAATAAATCGAACCCAATCAGTTTGCAGCGGTTATGGTAACTCGATAAGTTCAAAGGATATCTCCATGGAAGACGTCGGAGAGCTAATCGGACAAATTTGTGTTGAATCGCTTCAATGCGTTGGATATCGTTTTGGTAATAAGGTGACCAGATAACCGCAGCATATTACAGTTGAGTGAACTAAAGCGCAGTACGGAGCTTACAAGCAATGTACATCAGAGATTTTTTTAGTAACGCGAATAATGAATCCTAATAGCTTAGAGGTTTAGAACATAGTAAGCTCTATGTGCTCTTTAAAATTTAACTTTGATTCTAGAAGAACACCCGGGTCCTCAACAAACGATGCGCGTTCGAAAACAGTTTGTGAAATATTATAGTCGGACTTGAATACAGACTTTTTGTTACTAAAAGAGATGACGGAGCATTTAGTAGCATTTAAAACCATTTTGAAATATGAAATATGAAAGTCATCGGTAAACGATAGTTTCATACACTTGATCGAAATCAAAATTTGGATCGTTGAGATACAATAAAATTAATAACTGTCCAAGGTGACTTCCTTGAGGAACTCCAGAGATAACAGCAAATGGTGAGGTTGTACAGGCTCCTATTTTCAATATCATTCCATGACTAGTTAGATATGATCGAATTCAAAAATAATCCGTTTAATCCCAGTCTACTTAACTTGGAGATCGTTTGTGATGATTGATTTTGTCGAACGAAACAGCAAAATCGGTGTATATAGAATCTACTTGTAGTCGTGCTTGTAAAGAACGTATGATGAAGGGAGTGCAGGTTACTAAATTTATGGAAGTTGAAGGCTTTGGCATGCATCCATGTTGAGTCTCAAATATGTAGTCAGAGCAACTATGTGTTATAAAATCCAGAACTATAATTTCAAACAGCTTCGATACAGTGCACAAAACCAACAAACTAGAAAACCAACAAACTAGAACCAACAAACTATTAGAACAATTTTTTATCACCACGGATAGAATCCCAGAACTTCTTCGTTTTTTTTCTTGTCAGACTTCGTAAGCCTGTCGTGCAAATTTTGCTTTAAGAATGCGATTTTTATCATACACAAAATTTGTTACCATATTATTGAAGAATCGCATTCCATTTATTACATTCTTTGCATTATTGAATGTATTATCACTGAGACGATATCTTCCCTCTGACATCAATATTCTTGAGTGCAAAATGCTGAAATAGCAACTTGTATCACTCGAGGTCGAAAAGCATAAAATCGAAATTTTGTCCACTGAAGAAAACATTGGCTAGAACCGCCTTCTAGTAAATTTTAGTTTTATCAAGGTGAAAATTCGGCTATCTCGACCAATTTGCTGAAACGTTCACCCATTTTTAATTTTTAATGGGGTTTCATAAAACTCACAAACTTAAAAAATTTGCAAAGAATTTTGTGGAATGATGTTTTTTGAAATTCGCGCGAAATCCGCGCCATAGCATCAAAATCTTAGCAGAAACCGCGCCAAATCCGCGAAAATCGCGAAATCCGCGAAAACCGCGAAATCCGCGCGACCGTAACAACCCTGGAAATCAGGCATCCCTGCAAGCAGCTGATCGGTGTTGACCGTGTTGACAAACGAGGGGAAACCAACTAGTAAAACAACTTTTACATAACACAAGGGGTGTACAGATAGTAAATAGTTCGCGCAGTACAATATAGGTGGAACTACTGCATCACGAAAAATTATTTTTATAAGAATTTACTCATACTGTCATGTCTGTTAGTCTGTGATTGAAGTATCGCCCTGTTTGTTGACATGGAACACGGAGGGCGAAACTTGCGTAAACAAATGGAATGACAGTTTCGCCTTTTATAGTTCTTGGTATTACCAAGATTGAGATTTTTGTAGAATACGAATTTTTAGACAAAATTGTAGGATTTTGAAGCATTTATTGGTAGGAGAGAGAACCTCGATTTGTTTACTTTAGTAAGATACGTCCTTCTTTGAAAAACAGCTGATGTATGGAATGCACACACATACCAGCCGCTACCTATTTTTGGGTCAAAACCTACCCAAAATCAACTAAAGTGCATCTCCCCAATTTTATTAAACGAGTGATAACCTTAAAATTTAGGTAAATGTAAGTTTAGTACAAGTGTTATGCCATAACAAAACACGCTACCCATTTTTACCGATCAACCCAAAGTTTGAGTAGAATCGACCTAATTTTAGGTAGAAATGATTTTCAGTGCAGATTATAATTCATACACTCAGGTAAAATCAACCCGTGGACAACTTGACAGCTCCCATACATCGAGAATATGAGTAAAAGTTTTGGTTCTCTGGTTCCACAATGGCGTCGTAAATGGAATAACATTTTGTAATAACGTATCCGTTTCAGTGATTATCTGTCAAAATGGAAAATTAAACCAAATGCAGCGAAAACGTAATTAATCATCTTTCCCCATAAGCCAAGAACTTCTTTTCTTACACCAAACAATGATCACATTCTCAAATTGAACGGCTTGGAATTGACATGGTCTGATTAAGCAAAATATTTAGGTTTAAAGTATTACAAAAAACTCACTTTCATGGATCAAATTGAACGAATCCAGGCAAAGTGTAATAAATATATTAAATGTTTATATCCTCTTATAAACAAAAATTCAAAGCTCTGTCTAAAGAACAAATTACAAATTTATAAACAAATTTTCAGACCAGCCATGCTTTATGCAGTACCAATTTGGTCAAGTTGGTGTTACACCAGGAAGAAAACGCTTCAAAGGATTCAGAATAAAACTCTGAAAATGATTTTGAAGCGTCGTCCCTGGTTTAGTACAAATGAGTTACACAGACTCACAAACAAAGAATCATTAGATGTAATGTCACATAATATTATGAGCAAATTCCGAAAAAAATCGATGCAATCTTCAATTGATCCGAATTGCGGAAGTAAATGATGTCTTCATGGTAATAACCAAATCATGTATATAATACTGCTGAAAAGTCACCACTTGTGGCTGAACACCCAATTTAAATCTTAATAATTTAATTTTAACTCAGTATTCGAAATGACCGCTAACATAGTTATAGAATAGAATTTGAGTGTCCTGTCTGTTAGTCTGTGGTTTATTGGCCGTTGTTTAAGAAACCCCTTCCGAAAAAGTGTTTATTTTGAGCAGTGCATATAATTCAATGAATAGACACCTAGGAACTGGGACAAATCACAATTTTCTTCACTTAAATTGATTAAAGTATTGGTCCGTGTGTCAACTCGTCGATCAAATCGATGATATCAATGATTATTCTTGTGCACAAATCAATGTGATAAGTGTGAGGCAATCGCAATTTGTAAGTGCGAAATGTTGTCAAAGCCGTAATTGAAATATTCTCATTCATTGAGATACATTAAAACCTTCCAGACGTCTACCATTCATTTAGTATAGCGATAATGATTTCACTAAATTTGTTATCGATGCACTATTCGCAAAGTACGTACAACGAAACAAATTGTCAAATTGATATCGGAACATTTTGATATGTAACTTAATCTCTCAAGACAATAGAAGATAAGAACAAAAATGTGCAGTATTGGCAGGTACACGAATTGAATCCGGAAAGAGGTAATGGTGTGAAATGAATTCGGAAAAGAGGTACTAGCAGTGTTTCACACTTTGTTTCGGTTCTGGTACATTATTCGGACCGCTAATATCTATTCATCCTGTGCTACTGGCATCAATGCTGGATCAAGAAGTTTTTGAATAACTAACACGAGAAGATCATAAAACACTTCGCCCAAATTGATGAGATTCTATCTCATCGAAGTCTTCAACATTCCCTGTTAACCCATTATGTCCTAGCGTATGATATACCATACGCAAAACTCTTTCAATACATGCTTACTATAGAAGTTTAGTACCTAACGGCTTAACTACAACATTGCTTATACTTTTATTTTCTTTGTGTATTAAGAAAGCACTCAAGTTTCAACGTTCGAGCCTTGGAAAATCTGAGCCTAACCTCAATTCTATCTCATCTATGTGCCCCCTCTGAAACGCCACTGGTTAAACTGCTTATCGGAAAAAGTGTAGTTAAAAGGATCACAAGCAGGCGGCTCAAGCTTTCAAGAGGAATTCAAATAGTTCAGTAAGGGACCGTTCATAACCCTCGTAGACCAAAATTTGGAACTTTTTAACCCCCCACTTGTGGAATGTCGCAAACTTTTCCAATACCAGCCGGATGAAATTTGCTTGGATTTATTTCGAACTGTATTGATTGCAATACAGAGAACGTAAGAAGAATTTCGAGAAAACCTACTTCATTTGACAATGTATTGAAACTTCTAATGGGACTATTTTCTTTTACTCTAAGTATAAAAGATATTACACAAACGTACTTTTTACTCAAATTATAAAATTATAATTGCAAGATTTTTTTTTCAATGACGGGAAATGACTTTCGAACTGCCAACTGTCTGTTCGAGAATATGGTTATTTTTTATGACGACAAACTACTCGACTGTCAAATTTTAACCAAAAGTTAAAATAATTCGCGATGTGGTCGACAGCCTAGAAATACTTAATAAGTTGTCTAGATAAGTTTTGTTTTACAACAAGATGATACTAAAAGATCCAACGCGAGCGCAGTAATGTACTATTTGTGTTAAAAACTAGTTTTGTTATATTGTTCTTAACATTGAAAGTCATTCTCCGGGTGGTGTCATAAATTTTCAATTATACAGAATAAGATAAAATAAAATCATACAGAATAAGATAAAATGATCCTCAAACGTCTTTACCGGATGAGCGATAGGAAAGAAAATGAGTTTTCTTCGTAAAGTGATTCAAATGCACAATTTAACTGGAAATATTTTAGTTCAGTTCACCCTATCAGCTGTATTTTTCGAAAAATTGCACTTCCGCAATGCTAGACATTTACTTTTTTTCGAATTTCTCTTCCCTCAGGTAAAGCTAAGATGATGAAACATTATTCTGGCTTGATTGACTGATTTTCGTAATTTTTTTTTTTGCGAATAAAAGAAAATGAATTGAATCTAAGTCATTTGAATCTAAGTCTGTGAAAATCGATTTAGCCATCTCTGAGAAAAGTTAGTGCACTTCTTTTCACAATTTTTTGCACATTTTACCCCATAATTCCGGAACCGGAAGTCGGATCCAAATAATATTCAGGAATTTTGTATGGGACCACAAGACCTTTCATTTGAATCTAAATTTGTAAAACTCGGTTCAGCCATCTCCGAGAAAAGTTAGTGCAAAAAAACGTTACATACACATATACGCACATACACACACACATACACACACATACACACACACACACACACACACACACACACACACACACACACACACACACACACACATACACACACAGCCATTTTGCGTACTCGACGAACTGAGTCGAATGGTATATGACACTCGGCCCTCCGGGCCTCGGTTCAAAAGTCGGTTTTCACAGTGATTGCATAACCTTTCTATATGAGAAAGACAAAAATATGATTTTTTGAAAATTTTAGACCCTATGGGCTCACTGGAGTAATTAATTGTTATCAATAATTTTATAGATAAAAAACTTTAAACGCATTTTTCTCGAAAGCAGGTTTTGAAAGTCCGTGTTCATCGTCATTCAAAAACTACTGCACCAATTTTTTTCAATTTTTGCACACATTTTCTACATATAAATAAAACGTTTTTATTTTCGTTGTTTGTTACTTTGGGGAGGTTTAACAGTTAACATACAAAATGGCGAATTTTTTCGTGAAAAATCGTAGTTTTCACTTTAAACAACCACCAAAAATAAAAAAAAATCAAACAGAAACGTTGAGGTCTAGAAAAACTTCTTCTCTAACTATGAAGCGTTCATTTGTTCACTTCTGATTAGTCTACGCTGAGTGGACACCGCAAATCATGATTTTTAAGATGCGTCCTCAGAAATATCTCTTAACCGACTTATTTCTCAATATTTTTCCATGGAAAAATTACAAAATGTTGTTCGAATGATGCTTTTTATCATGCAAAATGTTGTATCTTGTGTGTGTGTGTGGTTGGACAGCAGAGAACAGTATTTGCGTGTCCTTACAGACAAGTAATAAATAGACACATTTTAAAACTGAACCACTATACTTTAATACTTAATAAAGACATGTTACACAAGACACAATAAAAGAAGTTGTCTGTCCTGTTAGACAACTGTTCTGAATCTCTCTCTAGCTGGACTGGCGGTAATCTACTGACTGCAACATATGCGTCAACGCAGTGGCAGCATAACTGTCACTCGAGAGCATAATGGCAGTGTAGCCAGTATTGCCGTTTGGTTGGCTGCAACATCTCCCCTCTTAATAAAGGTGGTACGGGTCGAACCATTGTGGCCGACTTCTGGTCCGGGTGGAACGACGCGGTAAAGTCTCCACCAGGTCTGCTTCGGTCGCTGACTCGAACTCCGTTGATGCTGCTGTAGATGAAGATAATGACGAGGACGACGGACTTGCCACTAGCTGAGGTAGTGGAACACTTGTGGGAGTAGAAGACAAACGTGTCGGTGTCATCGGCTGTAACGTCGGCGATTGTGAGCTATGCGTAACCAAAGACTGCGGTGAGCCAACGGATGATACTGCGGATGTACTGTCTGAAAGCTTCGGTAGATCCCAGGCATCAAGAAGGACGTCGAGCGGCAACAATTTAGTACTACTGCTGGCTGACGATAAAGGACCGGTGTTGGGTGAAACAGTCTCAGTACGACATCGTAACTGGTTGATATGGGAACGCAGAACTCGACGATCAACCAAAACGTTGTACATCACATCACCTATCTTCTCCAGAATAACACCAGGAACCCACTTCCAAGTGTTTCTGTGATGAACCTTTGCGAAAACCAGTTCGTTTCGATTGAACGATCTTCGCTGTTGATCTTGCTGAACATGCGGTGTCATTGGTAAAATTGCTGATGATGGGCGAAGTAGCTCCAGACAAGTCCGTATACGACGACCAAACATAACCTCAGACGGTGATTTACCTTCAGGCCCAGTGCGGTTGGGCGTGCTTCTGTAGGTTAGCAGGAAGGTGTCTAGAGCTTCAGCAATGGATCCTCTCCCCTCTTGAATTTTTTTGACGGCCCGCTTGAAGGTGTCAACGAACCTTTCAACTTGGCCGTTAGACTGGGGATGGAACGGGGCCGTTGTGACATGCTCGATACCGTTGAGAGCACAGAAGTTGGCAAATTCCACACTCGTAAACTGAGTACCGTTATCCGATACTAGCATTACAGGCATACCGAGCCTTGCAAATAGACTTCGAAGAATACTGATGGTTGCTACTGCAGTGATTCGTCGGGTTTGCACTATCTCCGGCCACTTGGAGAAGGAGTCGACCGCTAGCAAATAGTACTCACCGTCGATGGGACCGGCAAAGTCTACGTGAACACGCTGCCAAGGTCCCGATGCCTTCGGCCATGGCACTGGGACGGCGTGAGGCGGTGACTTGGCAGTCGCTGCACAATGCCGACATGTTTTCACATAACCGGCGATGTCTTCGTCGATGGATGGCCAATAGACGTAGCTCCTGGCGATGGCCTTCATACGCTGTGTACCAGGATGACCATTGTGAAGCTGATCTAAGCAACGCTTGCGGTACAGAGCTGGGATGACGAGCCGTTCAGCGAACAGTATGCATCCATCAACGGTAGTGAGGGATTCCTGTCTGACTTGGAATCGTTTTAGCTCCGGATCGATTGCTTTCGTTTGAGGCCAACCGTCGGTTATAAAACGGTAGACCTTCCGGAGAACTGGATCAGCTTGGGTACTTCGAGCGACGTTTCTGAAAGTAAGAGGCAACGCATCTACTGTATCAACTGCTACTGACCTAACATCCTGCTCGAGAATTATGCTGGCGATGACGTAGTCTTCATCTGGTCGCGCGTGTCGGTTTATCAACCGGGACAGCACGTCGGCGTTACCGAACTTATCAGTGGGAACGTACTCGATGGTGAAATCGTACAGCAGTAGAGTGAGGGCAAAGCGCTGTAACCGGTTGGCTGTGTATACCGGTATGCCCTTCTTGGACCCGAAGATTCGGAGCAGCGGAGCGTGGTCAGTCTGCAGCAAGAAGCGTCGTCCGAAGATCATTTTGTGAAACTTGGTGACGGCAAAGATGATAGCTAGACCTTCACGATCCGGTTGACTGTAGTTCTGTTCTGCCTTCGTAAGTGCTCTGGAAGCATGCTGTACTATTTTGATGGAGCCATCTGGGAACCTGTGACTGATTGTGGCTCCAACACCAACTGACGATGCGTCAGCAGAAACAATGATCTCCTTTTTCGGATCGTAGTGCGTTAGTAGAAGATCTGAGGTGAGAATCTGCTTGAAACGCTCGAATGCCCGCTGGCACTCCGTTGTCCACTGGAATTTCGACTGCGATTTCAGCAGATTGTCCAGCGGAAAGCGAAGCATTCGCATGTTCGGGACAAACTTCCCATAATAATTGATCGCCCCGAGGAAGGAACGTACACCGTGAACGTCAGTGGGAGGCGGAAGCTGCACTATTGCCTCGATTTTGGCTGGATCTGGACGCAGACCTCGATGGTCAACAATGTAGCCCAGATACGGTATCTGCTTCTTGCCGAAGGTACATTTTTCGGCTCGAATGGTGAACCCAAAATCCTGGATTCGCTGAAGAACTGCTTTCAGGTTGCGGTTGTGAGCTGCTTCGTCTTCACCGCCAACGATAACGTCATCGAGATAACCGGAAACTTTTTCCAACCCGGCTAGCATGGTGTCGATGAGCTGCTGGAAGATACCCGGTGCTACCTTTACACCAGGTGGAAGACGATTGTAATGAAACAAACCACGGTGCGTGTTGATGGTGAGCAGATGACGAAACTGCTCGTCGACCTCAACTTGCAAAAATGCATCCGAAAGATCGATCTGACTGAAAACTTTGCAGTTAGCCAGCTTAGCGAAGATGTCTTCCGGAAGAGGGAGCGGGTATTGGTGAGGCTGAAGAGCGGAGTTGAGTCCTGTAGAATAATCTCCGCAAACACGAATGGCACCATTTGCTTTGCGCACTACGACGATTGGTGCTGCCCACTCCGAGTAGTCGACCGGTGTAATGATGTTCAGCTGCTGTAACCGGTCCAACTCTTGATCGACTGCGTTGTACATAGAGTACGCAACCGGGCGTTTAGGACAGAAAATGGGCTTGCACTGATCCTTTACGTCTAACTTCACCTGTACCTTATTGCAGAGCCCAAGTTTCTCACTGAAAACTTCTGGAAATGCAGAACTAAGCGCTGCGCTGGAAGTCGAAGAACTAGATACCTGACAGCAAAAAGTATCCATTGGCACGGACCATAAATCGAAACTATCGACCAAATCAGATCCGAGAAGTTGCAGCTGCTTTTCAGTTACACGGATAATTTCGCTGCGAGTATTTCCGCCGATGGTGACGTCACAGCGAAATTCACCTTCGAGTGGCAAAATGTTCCCAGATGCTGTTTTCGCCTTCACTGTAGATGGTGATAATCTGGGACTACCGACCTTTCGCCAGATCGGTTTGCTGATGACCGTGATGTCGGACGCTGTGTCTAACTGAAGATGGATGTGAGTTCCATTTAGCACAACGGAGACAAATTTTCGCCGCCTCTGCACGTTGCACATGTTGACAACGACAACCTTGCTGGCAACCGAACGTTTTCCACCTCTCTTCTTCTTCTTGGAACTTGCACAGTATCCTTGACGATGACCGTACCGACTACAATCGGGACATTGACGGTTCTTGTACGGGCAGTCACGAACATAATGGAACGCACCACAATACCAGCACGGAGTATCGGGTTTCCGCTTTGTGTTGTTCGCATCTGACCTGGGAGACAGCTGATGTCTGTTACGGTTGCTGTCATATTTCTGCTTGAGCTGATTAACCTGATCGAAAGATGCAGCAGATTCGATCATAGCATTATCGTGTTTGAGATTGATGAGACGCTGGCATTCATTCGATAATTGCTCCAACGTGAGGTTATTGTTCTCCTCAATCCGTGACAGGAGTCGGGTCCGAGTCTCTGAATCACGCTCAGACTTTAGTCCGCACACGAACATCAAGCACTTGAACTGTTGCTCTGACAACTTTCCCAGCTCGAACTCGACGCAGAGCTTATTCACACGGCAGGCATAAGCTATGTGGTCTTCGGTCGGTTGTTTAGCGATCTGAAGGGTTCTGTATCGCCTGCTGATCACCGACTCTTTCGCCCCGAACAAACTTTTCAATTTTGCGACCGTGTCTGCAAAAGTATGTTCTTTCGGTGTTCTCGGCAGAATAAAAGAGACGTACCTTTCGTGTTCAGATGTTCCCAGCTTTCTGAGCAGCAATCTGACCTTCGCTTGGTCGTCCAACCGAGCAGCATCCTTTTCGAACAGCTCGTCGTACCTCGTGAACCAGGCTGCAAACGTGATGCTACTGTCCGCGTCGTAGCGGAACTCCTTGATATTCCCAGCAAGGGAATCAAGAATTTGTTCCGGACTGGGTGCTGCGCCCGCATGCACTTCCGAAACGACTTGCCTGATGAAGTTCTCTTGTGACTGCTGACTGTTCTGCTGTTGCTGGAGAACTTGTGTCATCAGGTGCAAACACTGACGAAGGAGCTCATCCGTAGCTGGAGGAACTTGCTGCTGTTGGCCTTGTTGCTGCAGAAAGGCATGCTGCTGTCCATTCGGGATACTCATCCTTTTGTCTTGTTGCACGTGGGTGATGTGAAAGTGAGGTTAGCTTTTATCACTTTTCCACTGGACTCGTCGCCACTGTTGTATCTTGTGTGTGTGTGTGGTTGGACAGCAGAGAACAGTATTTGCGTGTCCTTACAGACAAGTAATAAATAGACACATTTTAAAACTGAACCACTATACTTTAATACTTAATAAAGACATGTTACACAAGACACAATAAAAGAAGTTGTCTGTCCTGTTAGACAACTGTTCTGAATCTCTCTCTAGCTGGACTGGCGGTAATCTACTGACTGCAACATATGCGTCAACGCAGTGGCAGCATAACTGTCACTCGAGAGCATAATGGCAGTGTAGCCAGTATTGCCGTTTGGTTGGCTGCAACACAAAACATTTGAATTTATATTGTTGGACGATAGTTCTGAAAAAAATTCGCTGAAATGATGATTTTTTTCATCGTTTAGACCCTACCCCCATAAGTGATGCGTTCTCGATCCAGTTTGAACAACTTATATCAATCAAAACTACGTAGACTCTGCACAAAATCCCCCTTCCATCTCGTAAACAAACGTAGACCGGCTTAAAAATATTTGTGCCAATGTTTGTTTTTCAATCCTCGAAACAGTTGTTAAAGTCAATTTTAGTAATAGCTTTCAATGCGCGTAGTGATTCACGTTTGATGTTTTCAATTAACTCAAAACGATTTCCCCGGAGCGGTCGTTAGAGTTTACTGACGCGTTAAAGGGGCGGGTAGGGTCTAACACTTCTGAGAAATCATTTATTATTTTCATTATACTGTCTTATAGTAAAACATTACAAGAATTTTTTTTTTTATTCAAAAAATATTTTTTATTCAGGCCTATTTGCGTACAAGCTTTAAGTGGGCGATTGAGCCGATTTTTTAAATAATTTTTTTTTGAGTTGGATCTCGTTTTCACTGTTTTTCTAGGGGGAGAGGAGCTTCCATTTCCCTCCTGCGAGGATTGAGGGGAACTTCGTTCGTGGTTCGTCTCGTCATCCATTGCCGCATCGATGGTATTGTTGTCGATTTCCGTCTTCTTTTCGTTGCTAGTTGCTGTAGATGCACCTTGTTGTATATTGGTTGCAATTGTTGGTTGGTTGGAGGGTAAGTTGTTAACTGCAGCCGGTGTACTTTATTCTATAGAGGATACTGATGGTTTCGTTGAAGGGGATGCTTCATTGTTGTTGGTGGCTGTCATAGGTGTACTGGGGTTGCTTGGGGTTTGTGTGAAGGAAGCACCGTTGTCCTTTGGTGTAGTTGTCTCCTTGTCCAGTTTATCACATGGCTTACCGTAGTGAACAGCTTTTTGGCAATATTGACATGTGGCCATCTGATTGTCATAGGTAACAAGTGATTTGCACGGAATTCTTGTATCTTGATCCAAAATCACATAAGAAGGTATAGCCTGCTTCAAGTGTATACGTAATAAACGTACGCCATTTAGAATACCGGGGAAAAAATTCTTCCACTTTTCTTTTTCGATAGAGAGAATCTCTCCGTATTGGGACATAGTGACGCTTGAGTGAAGATCATGCCCACGCACTTCTATAGCACTATCATCTTTATAAAACTGGATGTAAACAACATTATTCGTCTTATTGCATTGAAGTAAATGCACACGTTTAATGTCAAGATGCATTTGCTCCTTAAACAAACTTTCAAGTTCTCGTATCGAAGGTCGAATTTTGCACTGCCTGAACTAAACAACAATTGTGTTCTTTCCTGTCGGCGGTAGCTTTTGTTCGTTTGGTTCACTCATGTCGAGGTCGTTTTATTGTTCACTACACAATACTGTACTTGGTTTCTTCTGTCCCGAACGTAAGCGGTTTTGTTTTATCGACTGACTTGGATGAGATGTAAAACCGAACTAGAACAGTTCACGAATATTCTGTGAAATTTTCAAGCCTATTGAAACAAAACTCTGGAAGTTATGGACCTTTATATATGGCTATCTCATTCTGCGAAGAAGCAAGAGTTCGTCGTACAGGTCCAAGATATCTGCTTCGATTGACTTCAAAACTTGTCAAAACATTCTTGAAATGTTTCATTATAATAAATTATATAAGAAAAACCTGTATCATATATAATACTGTGGTATTCTTCAAAATTATTTTTCTTCGATTCTTAAAAGAATCGCCGAAATAGATTTGTTTGACCGTCTACTGATAAAAACTATCAATTGGAAAAGATTTGAGGTCGATTTAGAAAACTTTTGACGGTTTTTCGCTCTTTTCAATGATGGTATACAAATTTTAACACACTTTACCCTATATTTCCGGATCCGAGAGTCGGATTGTGATGAAATTCAGGAATTACGTATGGGACCACAAGACCTTTCATTTGAATCTAAGTTTGAGAAAATCGGTTCAGCTCCGAGAAAAGTTAGTGCAAAAAACGTTACATACACACATACGCACATACACACACATACACACACACATACACACATGCACACACACAGACATTTTGCGTACTCGACGAACTGAGTCGAATGGTATATGACACTCGGCCCTCCGGGCCTCGGTTCAAAAGTCGGTTTTTACAGTGATTGGATAACCTTTCTATATGAGAAAGGCAAAAAATTTTTTTCTTCGATTCTTAAAAGAATAACCGAAATCGGTTTGTTTGACCGTCTACTGATAAAAACCATCAAATTGGAAAAGATTTGAGGTCGATTTAGAATTTTTTTAAGGTTTTTACCCATTTTCAGTGATGGTATACAATTTTTAACACATTTTACCCCATATTTCCGGATCCGGAAGTCGGATCCGCATGAAATTCAGGAATAACGCATGGGACTACAGGACCTTTCATTTGAACCTAAGTTTGTGAAAATCGGTCGCGTCATCTATGAGAAAAGTTAGAACACATATTTTCTTTTTTTTGCACATTTTACCCCATAACTCCCGAACCGGAAGTCAGATCCAAATAATATTCAGGAATTTTTTATGGGACCTCTAGACCTTTCATTTGAATCTAAGTCTGTGAAAATCGATTTAGCCATCTCTGAGAAAAGTTAGTGCACTTATTTTCACAATTTTTTGCACATTTTACCCCATAATTCCGGAACCGGAAGTCGGATCCAAATAATATTCAGGAATTTTGTATGGGACCACAAGACCTTTCATTTGAATCTAAATTTGTAAAACTCGGTTCAGCCATCTCCGAGAAAAGTTAGTGCAAAAAAACGTTACATACACATATACGCACATACACACACACATACACACACACACACACACACACACACACACACACACACACACACACATACACACACAGCCATTTTGCGTACTCGACGAACTGAGTCGAATGGTATATGACACTCGGCCCTCCGAGCCTCGGTTCAAAAGTCGGTTTTCACAGTGATTGCATAACCTTTCTATATGAGAAAGACAAAAATATGATTTTTTGAAAATTTTAGACCCTATGGGCTCACTGGAGTAATTAATTGTTATCAATAATTTTATAGATAAAAAACTTTAAACGCATTTTTCTCGAAAGCAGGTTTTGAAAGTCCGTGTTCATCGTCATTCAAAAACTACTGCACCAATTTTTTTCAATTTTTGCACACATTTTCTACATATAAATAAAACGTTTTTATTTTCGTTGTTTGTTACTTTGGGGAGGTTTAACAGTTAACATACAAAATGGCGAATTTTTTCGTGAAAAATCGTAGTTTTCACTTTAAACAACCACCAAAAATAAAAAAAAATCAAACAGAAACGTTGAGGTCTAGAAAAACTTCTTCTCTAACTATGAAGCGTTCATTTGTTCACTTCTGATTAGTCTACGCTGAGTGGACACCGCAAATCATGATTTTTAAGATGCGTCCTCAGAAATATCTCTTAACCGACTTATTTCTCAATATTTTTCCATGGAAAAATTACAAAATGTTGTTCGAATGATGCTTTTTATCATGCAAAACATTTGAATTTATATTGTTGGACGATAGTTCTGAAAAAAATTCGCTGAAATGATGATTTTTTTCATCGTTTAGACCCTACCCCCATAAGTGATGCGTTCTCGATCCAGTTTGAACAACTTATATCAATCAAAAGCATTTGCTCGCGACATACAATTATCACCTTAAGCCTTTTGCAACATTCTGAAAGTTTCGGCACCTGATATTTGATTCCGCACACAAAATGTAATGGAACTTCTTTGTTGAATAATTTCACTCATAGTAAAAATCCCCGATTGCAATTTTAATCAGAAAAACAGAAACATTATACTAAACACTAATGTATATTGCGACGTGACACTTGGCACAGATGTCACTGACAATCATACTAACCTATCATACCAACCTAGAGGCTTCCGCCCGAAATATAATTCAAAAGTCTTACTAGTTTTTGCCCACAGTAGTATATCATTCGACTCAGTTTATCGAGCTGAGTAATGTCTGTGTATGTATCTACAACACTACAGATTACTACAGATCATTAAATTTTGCAATATATAAAATATTTTTAAAAAGTGAACGGAGAGGCTAGAGAAAATAAAAAGCAACCAATTAAGCAAGCTCAGTTTCTTTTCCAAATGTGATGCGATCACAAACATTTTCCTTACTATTCAAGTAATAACCAATATTCGAAAGCGGTAAAGTATAGCATATTTTGCATTGTTAAAAAAAAACAATTTTAAAATTTAAAAATCTGTTAAAATTTGAAAATTTTAGTAACTTATGGCGTTTTCGTTTTTAATTTGCACTACACCGGTGCAGTGCTACACTGAGGCATGAATAAACGAACAAAAATGACGAAAACATAAACAGTAACCATTGATTACAATTAACGATTCCACCAAACTTTTGATGAGTGCTACACCAGTGGTATCGGTGCAGAAAAAGTGTAGCACTGGTGTAGTGCAATTGGTAAAAACGAACGGTTTAGGTGCAGCTTTCGCTACACCGGTGTAGTGCAATTTAAAAACGAAAACGACATTAGTTAAGAAATATGAACGATTGCTGAAACGAACTTCGGGGATAACAGAAAAAAGTGACCGGCTTTCACAAACTTTGGTACTCGTTGGGGACGCAAAATGTTGGTGTATGGGTGTGTATATATGTATGTATGTATGTATGTAAAATTTTTGTGAATTAACTTTCCTCGGGGATGGCAACACCGATTTTCACAAACTTAGATTCAAATGAATGATCTTGTAGTCCCATAAACAATCTCGATGCAAAAAAAAGTGTTCTGCAAACAGCAGAAACTTTACGTCAGCTTAGCGGTTCAAATTGAGCTGCCGAGTTTTGCATAAAGTAGTTGAATTTGAGCTGCTATGCACTGCTGAGCCAAAGACGAAACGTAAACATATCAATTCCTGAATATTACTTGAATATCCCTTCCGGTTCCGGAAATGCAGGGTGACATGTTTAAAAAAATGAAAGTATGTGGACTAACTTTTCATAGAAAACTCCAAAATTTTATACTGATCTGACTACCAGTTCCAGAATGCCAATTTCAAATTACTAACCTTTCTCAGGGATGGCGTATTAGATTTTCAAATGAATGATTCATTCATTTTTCATTCTTAGGTTCAAATGAAAGTCTATGTCTATGTCTATCACATAAAACTTCTGAATTTCATCCTAATCCGGAATTACAGTGTGAATAGTATGAAAAATTGTATACCGTCACATAAGCGGTGAAGCAAAGAACCTAAAATAATTTCAAATCCAGACTCAAAACTATTTCAATCGGTAGTCATTATTAGTTGAAGGCTGAACGAATCGACTCTGGATATACTTGCCCCCTGTTTTCGATTCGATTTCGAATTACCTTGCAAAGGGTTTTAAGAATTGTTATACGTCGCTAAAAGCAACGGAACAAAATGGGTATTTTTTTCAAATTAGGCTCAAAATTGTTTCAATGTGTAAACCATATAGAGCTGGCCATACGAACCAACTTCGCCTATACTGGTTCCCAGAATCCGATTTCTGAAGTACCAGAAATGGTGGTCAAAACAGCTAAAAGGATCTCACTTAATTTTTTCTAAGATGGGTAATCCGATTTTCACAAACTTAAATGCAAATAAAAAGTCTTACGGTTTCATACGAAATTCCTGAATTTGTTACGGATATTATTTCCGGTTTTGGAGAGACAGTGTGCTCGAAAATGTAATGTGGGATACATTGGATCTCAGCTTCCTGATTCGAAAGTATCAGAAATAGTTACCTTCAAAGACCTTCTTCTGAATTTGACTCGAAACTGTTTCAATTTGTTCAATTTCAATAAACCAACTTCGGCTTTACCGGTTTCCAGTTCTAAGTTTCGAAAGTACCGCCAAAAATTCCAAAATGGAATTGATTTCATTTTCCCAAACCTAGGTTCAAGTGAATGAATTTCGGTCCCGTATGCTGCTATTGACTCTTATCTGGATCCAATTTCCGATTCTCGGTTTCAATTTGTAGGTTATAATAGTTTATGCCCAAAAAAACTTTCTTGTCTTTGTTCAACATGATGATTGAAAAATACCACAGTAATATTTATAAGATTATGAGTAATACGATAAAGACATTATTACACCACTAATTTGATCGGAGTCTCGGAGACCATTCGACTCAGCACGACGGAATAGAAAAATGTCTGTGTGTGTATGTATGTGTTCCTTTTCGCATTTTTTATAAACGCTCAAATTTTCGAACCGATATCAATAAAGTTAGGCTTGATTGAAAGGTTGGGTTGAGTTTTGGGTCAAGTTCGAAGATTAAGTGCCTGACAGTTGTGGTTTCAGAAATACAAATCGCACTTTTTTCAATACGCTCAAATTTCTTATAGATGGAAGAACTAACCTCAATAGTCTTAGGGTCATTCGAAAGCAGCTATTAGATTATTGATCAAGTTAGATGATCATGTGACTAACACGTCCAGTTCTGGGGATATAATCGTAATAGCTTTTTTTTTCTATCCGCACAATTTTACAAACTTGGTCAATGATCAGGTACAAATGTATTATTGATAATACATTTGGTTTGATGAATGTCGTCTAATATTAGGAGTAAAAGTCTATTCGCATTATGCCGGGACGGCCGATCCGGGACTATCCGGGACTTTTATTTTTCCTCATCGACGATGACTGAGCTGCCGGCGTGTGCATGTATTGGAATGCCGGATCCGGCACAAAATTCATTTGGTTACCACCGATATTCCTTGCCGAGTTTTCCCGGTACCGACGGTGCGAAAACGCCGGCAGCTCAGTCATCGCCGATGAGGAAAAAAACGTCCCGGATAGTCCCGGTATAATGCGAATAGACTTTAAATACTGAAACATGTTTTTTGTGACCTGCCTGAATAAATCAGAATGAATTTGTATCAAAAATATATACAAATTCGTATCAGAAATGATCTTAATAGAAGCATGTTTTATCGACATTCTATGATTCTTTCTATGAAAGGCATTCCCAAGTAGCAATCCGCAACTAGTTCTGATACGACTAAGTCCAAACTAAATCGAGTTCTGCTCGACAATTTTAAAATTGTTGTGAAATTTGTACCTTGTATCAAAGTTTGTGATTTAAAGTACTCTTCTGCCTTTTTATTGATGATAGAAAAGTATTCTGGATTCATTCAATGTTTATTATGTCGATGGTGACTAAATTTCAACTAGTTTACTTGAAAACAAGTTATTTTGAAGTTATGGAAAGATAAGTTTTTTCAGTGTGGCATTACAACGTAATGACAACTTATTTTTCGCCGACTAGTAGACTACTAGTAGAAACTGTGCTTTTTGAATCACGCAAGTGGTTCTGGTTGCAAACTAGTCACAAATAAACTCGCTTATCAAAAATTGTTACTTGGGATCATAGCACCACAATCCCCGACCTGGAAGGTTTTTAGTGTCAATAGGAAGTTGACCCAGCAATGCAATGGTTATGTACTCTATGAATCGGCTGCGATGTCTGTTGAAATAGATGGTCAAATTTCACAAAAGAAATGTAATACCAAGGTTTTCTTTGCTTTTAGGAGAACATAGAATAAGTTTTTATTATTTTGGAATAAATTGATTAAGAGATTGTTGTACTATCGTGGTTCCCAAAACACTGATTTTTCACATTTCGCGAAAAAAACTAGCATGCTCAACAAAACTTGTACTATTCGAAGCGTTTTGAGTCATCATACTAAAATCATACTCGTCTCTCCTAGAATAATAGAAAGGTATGGGCTTCTTTTCTCGCACCCAAACGTATATAACTCCTCAAGACAATCATGCAAAAACAATCTAGCGATATGTTAATAGTTACGTTGCTACCGAGATAACCATTTTTGAAAATAAAATATTAAGTCGACACTAATTTCGAAATGCGTTTCAAAATTATTCGGTTTCCATCTTTATTCAATGCATTTATTGAAATGTAATGGTATGCTAATGGTATAGTTGCTGTAAACTGGTTATGATTTGAATCTAGGATGAACTGTAGTCGTCGTTGAAAACATTGTTGGTGCCGTTGGGACTGTTGGATCTGGTGTTGGTGCAGTTGGGACAATGATACATTGCCGCATCACGTGGTTCCAAGACTCACCTTTAGAACAGGTAAGAAGCAGCAAAAGACTATGAATTTGTTTGATATTTGGTTTATCACCAGGCACTACATCCTGACCAGCTACCTCAAATAAAAATTGATAGCTTAAAAATATGACTACAATTGTGTGAGCCGTTGTTTGGAGCAATCGTTTATAACCCATTCCTTCTATCTTCGTTTTCATACTGAAGCTTGTATGTTTCAACACATTTATTCAGCCTAGAAATCTCAAGTGGATCGAGATTATCGAATCTACACTCAGAAAAATCGTCACTACAATGCTACGTGAAGACTTATGTGATTTTTATCTACATAATTTTTCTTGTAATACTTATGTGAAGTATAGGCGGCACAGAATGAACTCTTAGTCCACATTTGTATCACGTAATCCCTACGTGACTTTTTTTGTAGATTCTATATAATAATTTTGTGAAATTTTCACGAAGTTCATTTAAATTGTACTGTAAAATCACTTTCATCTGAACTTACTTTCACCAGAATCCTACGTAATAGTCACATTATTTTCATGTAGTTGTTACTATGTTCTATATTAAATCCTAATAATGAAATAGGTATTAAAAACTAATAATTTACATAGACTTTATTAGACATAATATTGCGATAACATTTCGTTCGCAGACAGATATTCTGAAACTTTAATATGAAATGATATAAAATTTCGTTTCTATTGAATCTCTGGTGAAAAAAATCAAAAATACAGAACACATGGTTCTAAATGTATGATCAGATCCTGTCTAAAGAGCAGCTAAACTGAAGAAAACATTGTTTCATTTATGAAATGCATTCATCTGGAACTAGTAGTTCAAGAAAGTTATACATGTGCTTTCGTTCATCCATTGTTAGAATTATTTCAGATTGGTATCATTCTACGGGTTGAGAGGCATGTATAATTTTCGATGTATAGTTTCCTTAGAAGATTGATGTGCTGGAATACAATCTAGGTGATTTGCCTTTCGAACTGAAGAATTGAATTGTGTTTCAGTTTCATATTTTTGTACACAGAATTCGTGTAATACCGATTGGTCAAGCAAATAACTTCTAGACTTCATAACTGTTGTTGAAACTATAAGCAATTATTTCCCTTAAAATCACTGTAATAAGGAAGGATCAAAATAAGATTTTGTCTATGTAGTTTGTTCTAGGGTTTTCAACCGACGCCATATTGCATTTGCATCCGAGTACAAAATGAAATTATTGTTTAATATTATGATTTCAAGTAAGTATGTGGCATATAAAATATATGTGACTACAGCAATAATTCTGACATACGGTCCATCTAATATTCGATCATGATCCGAAGGTTGTTAAGAACATCACGTAAACTCTACGTGATTTTTTTTACATAAGATTAACGTGTGGATTTCTTTTAGTGTATCGATAGATTATAGAGTGGGTTTTCAACCTATTATAATCATACCGGGCTAGGCTTCAAACTTTAATAAAAAAACATGTTTTAGAAGTTTACATGATATAAAATTTTCATAAATATTCCATCAGAATAATTCCAACTATACTTTTTGCAAGCAGAGAGCTTTGAGAAAAGACCCCAATCTCAGCTTCTGTGATAAGTATTTCATACAATGAAAATGAAAAATCCTCTCTACGCTCGATTAGTGATGACTCGTCAATTCATGGTTCAATTCTGATCGCTAACAGCAAAATTGTTGTTCGGTAATAATTGATAATTACCAAATTCAGGATTGACGAGATTCACAGTAATTATACATTTTGTCTAGATGGTTAACGAGCACCAAACAAGTAAACCATGCACCGTCAATAGCGGCTGTCGTCAAAAGTAAGATAAAACTACAAGGATCAGCCCCATGGGGTTGTTCGAGCCGTTGATGTGGAACAAGGCAACCAAAATTTTTAATGATCTACAACCAAAAAGTTCAATCAATCCGAACCAACACCGAACATCATTTGTCTTGATTTGCATTTGTTTTATGACCGACGAAATTACACCATTATTCCAAATATATGCAATTATATCTTTATTTACATACTTGCGATTCGGATTTCGATATTTAAGCTTCTCTTCGCCAAGCTTGTGTTCAAGTTTTTTAGCGTTAAGTTTCTCTACCATTCTGCGATTTCGGTTGAAGCGATAAACTATTTCTCATTATCAATCGAGTTCATCGAATATAAATTAGAAATTAATCTTAAGCACTCTAAATTTATCCAGAGGTAGTTGTCAATTTCTCATGGGGAAACGACATTACATGGAATTCCGAGCTTGCATGACACAAGATCAGAGTATACCAATTAAGGGCCAGTGTGTTTTAGGGTGTTTTAAAGGGCTATTTTCACGCTTCAAATCTGATTTTCTCAGAAACGGTGACGAATATCAAAAAACCCAACAGACAATCTCTTAGCAATTTAGTTTAGATTATTCTGTGAAAATTTCAGAATGATTGTTTGACTTTAGCGGTCGGGAAAATCTTTTTTCTGAAGGAGGCAACTCACAACTTGTTCATTGAATATCTCGCCTTCAAAAGCATGGATCAAAAATCTATCCTGACAATGTCTAGATAATTTAGTTAAGATGCGATTAGTGCATAAAAACATATATGTTGTCGCGATAAAAATTAAGTGAATGTTATTTTTGTAATGGTAAGTACGTTTCTATGGCGGCACCATTTATTTCTGCGTAACGAAACATGAGAGAGAAATAAAATCGGCTCATCAAGGCTGCCAAACAAGCGGTAGCTTTATTGGATTTTATGTGATGTAGTCAAACTTGTAACCGAAAATATCAAAACTTTCTTGGTCACCCGGCCACATCGAGAGTAATTTTACACATTTACGAGAGAGCATGAAGAGAAATGTAATACGCACAGCGAGCGACACGGTTTTACGTCGTCGGTTTTACGCTAACAACTGGCATCAGCCCTTAAGGTGAAATGTAGCGTAATAAAATGCGCGCAAAATTTTATCCGCTTCAGTTGAACGAACCGTCGCACAAAGCATACCAAGAAAAACGGACACATAGAAACAAGAACTTTTTTCAATGATTGAGCGCAGTGGGTTTACCTCTCGTTATATTGTCTTGTAAAAAAGACTGAACGTAATGGATTTTTAAATCCTTCACACTTTGAATATATGCTAATTCAATCGTTATTGTTAGTGATTACTCTTACACTAGAGCTATAAATCATGAGTAATTATGAATGACTAACATGAGGTTATATGTATATGTATTGAATAACTTGCTAAACATGTATATGCCTGAGCTTAGTAGCAAGCATGGATTCTTCTTCAAAAGAACGATTGAAGACAAGAGAACATTCAAGTATTTTCGATATCTTTGCCAGTAGTTCACCAGGCCCTTCCCGCCGATGAGATAGAATATACGTAAAAGTATTTATTTGACTCGCATGAGTTCATCTTATCATACAGTTAAAATTATTTAGTGAATCTTTTCTCAAGCACACATTTGGGGCACGAAATTAAATATAAAGTTATTACGTAGTTCATTATTATTCAATCGATTTTGAAAGCAAAATCAAGCGTTGATTCATTGTATTCATAATAATTGAAAAACCAATGAATTCCAATAAGTTTTCCATACTGACTGGCTCGAAGCTGACTCTCAATTTTTATCACGTTGTTTGTATCACAGTTTAATAAACGATAATACTTGGCTTGTATTCATTTCATTCAGTAGCTTGTCAATGATGAAGTTATAGTTTTGCTATAAAAATTGCTACAATCTAAAATAATACCTATTATACGATATTACACAGCCAAGCTTTATTGCTTTAGCAACATCAATGCATTGAACTCAACAGAATTGGACATTATTAGCAATATAAATGACAGTTACTTAGAAAATAAACGATTTCTTACAATACCCATTTTATTGTATTCAACTCGTTTTTATTTCAACACAAAATCCAATGCTGCATAAATTCGCGTCATTATTTTATATGTAATTTTTGCTCACGATATAATGCCACCGTGCCCACCGTGTATTTCTCACACCACCTCAATACGAAACAGCAGCGCGCAAACAATAAAAAAATGCGGAATAGTTTATGTAAACTTTTTCAAGTTTCGGTTGTTTTAGCTAATATTTTATAATTTTGAGTTGCATTTTCAGAATCTTTGTGAAATTCTGCTACAAACACTACTTTTCAGTTCTAAAATCAACGGAACAGTAACCGTTTATACATTTCAAAAACCAATTACGGCTCGGCAAAGCAAAATTTCAAAATTCTAAGAATACTTAGTTATGCTAAATTCGATTTCGAAAACTTAAGTGTTTTTGGTTTTTCGAAAATCGGTCTAGTTTTTGAATAATTGATCAAAAACGCGATTTTCGCATTCCGCTACATTTCACCTTAAAGCTTCAAATCGTTTTATGGCACGTTTTTGTCTTGCTGTCTAGCAACAACCTACCTCTAGCATGCTAGGAATAGGACTGAAACGTTAGCTTTAATTTCGCTTCTATTTATAGATTCGCGTGATTCCAACAGCTTCGCTTTTGCATCGATTGACCAATCAGAGCGATGCTCTCTCTTTGATACATCGCTTACTCCTTCAAAACCAACTATTAATCAACACTTCAATGATATACAATTCAAAATACATGGCTATGAACATTCAAATCAATACGTAGAAATATTTCCTATCAAATGATGAAATAATATTAATAATTGATACAAAACAGACTGAGCTGTAAGTGTTTAAAACCTGACCACATTTCTACGTGTAGTTTTTCTTGAGTTTCTGATTTGCACCCCTAATAAAGATGTGTTCCACATCAAAAACATATGTTTCGGAAGAACCGGCTAAAATTTTATCCGGTTTTTGCATTCAAATATTTTTGACGGTTTATGGTTATGAACGATTTTTGCATTGGAAAATTCGTGCCTCATGTTTACTCTCAATGATTTTATCCGAATTTTGCATTCAAAATTAGATAAATGGATCACTTATCCGATTTTTTTCCATTCAACCGTTCAGCCAATTTATCGATTTAAGTAATATATACTGTCGCTAACTCTATTCTTGAGATTTTGTTACGGATTTGTATATGCAGGTTTTCAAAATTAAACGCATTTTCATAGTCATGCGAGTTCGATAACCTATTTCTCGATGCGATGCTTAAGCCGGTATGAAAATTAGCACTAATGTATTTTCATAAGGTTTTGAAATGTGAGTTTTTGAAGTGTTGCATTCTTTGTTTCACTTCTTGGTCCTTTCAGTGAATAATCTCCGAAAATGGCATTTTGTCGCAGGGATGTATACGATTACGGTTACCCTATAAACTCATGTCATCTTCATGAGTTTTTAGGATTTGTACTTTTTGTGTAATATGACTTTTAATCTAATATGAGTAATATCGTTATCAAACATTACTAAGTGATTGAACAAATTAAACTCGAAAACGTTCTCGAAGTCTAGAGGCGGATCACTTACATGTTTTCGATCCATTACAGTAGTATTGGAGTACGCATTGAAAGAATTATTTTTGAAATCTTGTTTGGTACATTTATAGTGCATTAGAGTATTTGCTATGCATTACCCAAACTCTCACAATTCTTTACATTATCAGCAGAAAAAGTGACAGAATCTGGATCGATTTCCTCCGATCGAAATGAAATTTGTTACACGTCTTCAGTATGACAAATCATTAATTTTTCAAGGATGAAGAGACCGTTTCGGTTGTAATCAAGGCGTCGATCACTATGGAATATTCAACAATAACATACATATTGAACAAATGAATACCAATAGATGACAAATACCAAAGATTTAAAAATTATTTTCTTAATCCATAGTAATCTGTTATTAAGTTATAAACCAAACATTTATTTTCATTGCACTAATTTTGTACAGCAATATAGGTAGACTCTTCGGGTCCATTCAGAACGATTTGAGTAATTCACCAAAGTGTATTCCAACTCTTATGTCGCTTATTCGGTAACATTTGCGGAACAGAAATTATCAGCGATAATATATTTGAATTTCATCATTACTCCCCCTATGAGTAATAGAATGTGGATAGAAAAAGTGCGGATTGCCAATTACGTCACTTATACGACAATATTTTCGAAGCAAGAAGTGATCGCCTTGAGCATTGTAAACCTATCAAATGATCTAATAGTAGCTTTCAAATGAGTATAAGCTTTTTGGAATCGATTCAGTCATCTCCAAGCAAATTGAGTCGCGTCGAAAAAAATTCTCCGGGGCTTTGATCAAAAGCCCGGTTTCCAACAATATATCGTTTCTACTCTCTAAGAAAAAAACGTCCTCCGTTGGTTCACTCTGCCTCGTGAGTTGGCCGAGGTGAACCGGTTAGTTTTTGGAGATGTTCTGTGGCTCGCTGTATCAGAGGGAGGGTGCCGTAATTTCTATTCAACGAAAATATCCGGATGGCTTTACACACCATAGTTGAGATTGCAAGTAGTTCGTATGGTGGGGTTCCCGCTTCGGCCATAACTGCGACAATTGGACTAGTGACAAAGGCTCCGGAAGAGAACCGGACCATTTTGTTGTAGGCAGGAGCAAGAGTCTGTAGAGTCGCTAAACCTCCTCGACTGATAAGTCCTATTCCATACAGCAACTTCGACGTAACTAATGCTGCTCCAATCTGAAGTAGTGAAGTTCGGTTGCCGCGTGGAAGTTTGGCACCGACCACCCGCAAAATCCTTAGCCGAGACTCGCAATCTTTCTTCATCATTTTGCAATGAGGTTTGAAAGTCAGAGATTGGTCTAAGGTTATGCCCAGAATCCTTAGTCGGTTGGTCGTCGAAATTGGGATCTTATCAATGACGATGCTCCTTGTAAATCTTTGCCGTGTATTCGGACTGCAATAGAAAATGCACGATTTTGCTGCTGATATACAGAAACCGACGCTCTTTGCCCATATGTTGACAGCTTTGACTGCGGCCTGCAGTTTACGGAATAAGGCATCACTTTTTGCTCTTCGCACAGCAAGGAAGATGTCGTCAGCGTACATAATTATGTCAACTCCGCATAGCAGTACTCGGAAGATAGGCTGCATCGCAACGAGAAACAGTGTCACCGAGAGGACCGAACCTTGAGGTACTCCGTTTTCTAGAACGTGTTCGCGAGATAAGTGTCCTCCTACAGACACCTGAAATGTCCGCTCGGATAGAAAACTTTGTATGATGTTCAGCATTCGACCACGTATTCGCCATATTTTCGAGGTGCGCAGTATGTTTTGGCGCCATGTGGTATCATATGCTTTCGACAAGTCAAGTGAGGCTATCAGGCAGTGTTCGTTCACGGTAGGAAGCGATTTCTCCAGCTCGGCAAAGTAGCTGTCAGTTCCTCTTCACGAACGAAACGCATATTGGCGTCTGTCAAGCCGTCCATTCAACTCTAGCTCGGTGATCAGTCGACGATTGATGATCCGCTCTAAAAGTTTGGACATGCAGCTGGTAAGCGAGATTGGCCGAAAGCTAGCAGGTCCAGTATCGTTACAGTTGGGTTTTGGAATAGGGACAACGATAGCGTTCCGCCAGCTAGCCGGGAACTCCCCGTTGCTCCAGATTTTGTTGAGTAGCTCAAAAAGTACTGTTTTCGCAGATAGAGGTGAATGACAAAGCAAAGGATATCCTATACTGTCAGGACCTGTAGAAGTACCTCGACCTTTATCGAGAGCCCACAGCAGTTCGTTCAAGGTGATGTCCGTATTGTAAGTATCATCAGTATTCGGCGAAAAATTTATGGATTCTCGTTCTGCCTTTCGCTTCGTCATCTGGAAAGCTGGAGGGAAGCTGGAGGTCACACATCTTTCACTTTGAAATCTGGCCAGTTCTTCTGCTACTTCTGCAGGGTTGTCCGTGAAACCGTTGACTCCTTTGAGTACTGTTGTATGCTGTTGTCGACAGCCACGCAAACGGTTTACTGTCTGCCATAATTTGGCAGTCGTGCTCTCAGGAGAGATTGTCGCTACAAATTTCCCCCACGAATTCCTTTTTGCTTCCTTTATTGTCTTTCGTGCCGCTGCTCTAGCTTCCTGGAATCGTGCTAACGCTGTAGGTTGTTCTGGGTTTGATCTCTGCATTCGCCACAAGGATCGCAAACATTTTCGTCGCTGTCGAATTGCTGCCTTCGCTTCAGAGCTCCACCAAGGTACTGATTTGGGTCCAATCTGGCCACTGGTACGTGGTACAGATTTATTGGCTGCTGCGATCAGCTTTTCCGTAAAGCTGTTAACGTTCCACGCGACATCCGGGTGGATGGTTTCAGCAATAATTTGTTCATACAATGCCATTCCGGGTGGATGGTTTCAGCAATAATTTGTTCATACAATGCCATCATTGGACCATTGAATCGGGCGCCATTTTTTCGTTTAACAAACCTGACAGACAGAGGACCATTGTTGAACCATTTTTAATACACATGAGGAGTTGGAGCCTATTTGAACTAGTTTTACTGGAGAATTTTGGAAGGTTCTTATTACCTACGAAGGTCGGGTTCCGGGTATTTTCACGCGGGTTCGAGGGCCCACAGTGCTAAGTGTGCTATACCTTCTGCAAGCTCCCGGCCGAGCGGTGGCGGGAGAAGAATAACGAAGAGGATATTTCTTTCAGTTCTATACGGAGTAACACTCTCCAATTCGGTTTCTCTTTTATGTCATTGTATTGATTCATCCACGTATTTGAGATTAATATCACGAAAATTCACCTTTTCTGAGTTTCAACTATTCACAACACTTCATGGTGAACTCGTCGGATATTTATTTATTTATTTATTTATCAATGTATACATGACGTAAGGCATTGCCTTCTAAATTGTCACTGCCGAAGACACATAGGATAGTATTGTTAATAATAAACTAGTTTGTGAATACTAATATTGCTAATATCTAATTATTAAAATAATTTAAACAGCCTTTCTTGAACATCGCTTCCGATGAAATACGTTTTAATACAGATGGCAATGAGTTCCAGTAAACCACACTCCGCACGAAAAACGTTCCTCCGTAACTTGATGTGTTATGTGCTGGTACAATCAAGTTACCAGTCCTGCTGCTTTGAGAAAAAGTCAGTTTCGCGAAAAGGAAATTAGGTAACTTGCCATGTATAATTTTATGCAGAAATAAGCACGATCTCATGGGATAGAACTGAGCAAAAGGACATCCAATTAAGTTTTTCTGTAAGTGACGTACCGATGCGCGACGATTTAAATTATACACATAACGGACACAGTCGTTAAGAGCAACTTCCATTTTAGACATCATAGCTGCGCTCATATTTATGTGAAGAACGTCTCCGAAGATGAAATGCGGTAAGATGAGGCTCTTGAACAGATTCAATTTGATGTGTTGAGGCAAAGCGAATGTTGTTGATCTCAAAGTTCGAAGGCAAGCATAAACTTTACCACACTGAGTTGCAACAGCTCTGTCCCAATGAAGGTTTGCTTGAAAAATTATCCCAAGGTTGTTAGCATAGTCCGTGACCTCAATAATATTTTGGTCGATAACTACTTCGGATAATGAGGTGTCTCGACGATGTACTCCGAACGGCACAAGCTTAGTTTTAGAAAAGTTAATGCATAACGAGTTATCTTTAGCCCATCGCACCACTGCATGTATATCTTCCATTAACAACGCCAAAAGCTCCGCATGCGTCATACCAGGTTTTGAACATATCAGTTGAACATCATCAGCAAACATCTGGACACCGCAGTTTTTCAAAACGTCAGGAAGATCGTTGATGTACATTGAAAAAAGAATGGGTCCAAGTACAGATCCTTGCGGGACACCAGAAACAACCGACACCCTTTCTGATGTAGAACCGTGGCAACACACAAACTGCGTTCTCCCGGATAAATATGATTTTATCAATGCAACTGCCTGTTGATCGAAACCAAAGAGATAACGAAGTTTGCCGCATAAACGTAGATGTGAAATTGTATCGAAGGCCTTAGAGAAATCCAACAGCATAAGCAATACTCAACTTTTTTTATCAACAGCAACAGCAATATCATCATAGACTTTGAGCAGAGCAGATTTCACACTTTGACCTTGACGAAAACCAGCCTGCTTATCAGAGAGCAGACGATTACGATTTAAATGAGAAACAATTTGCGATTTCAGTAGTTTCTCAAAAGCTTTAGAAAGTCCACATACAATACTTATCGGTCTCAAGTTGTCGATCGTGTTTAAATGCTTTTTCTTGTTTACTGGTACTACTTTGGCCGATTTCCAGGCATTTGGAAAAGATGAGGACAGAATAATTCTATTAAAGATGGACGATATGTGAGAAATGATGAGAGGAGTAATTATTTTCAGAAATTTCCATGATAGTTGGTCAGACCCAACAGCATTCGATTTAATATCAAAAACGGCATTTATAACCTCATACTGCTGAACTTCTCGGAACGAGAAGACATTTAGACATTCGTTGGGTCGTAAATCACTCGAAGTTGTAGCATCGCTAAAATGCGTAAAGTGAGATGCAAAAGTGTTGTTTACTAAGTCAGGATCAAAGTTACATGTGATCTCACACTTCTGTCTTCCGAGGCCCAATGATTTAAGTTTTTTCCATATAACATTAGTGGAGTTTCTGAAATCGAAGTGCGTATTACAGTAGTCCAATTTGGCTTGTCCAATGAGGCCAGTAACACGATTTCGCAGTACCTTGTAGATCATCCTTAATCTATCTTTCTGATCATCCGCAGCAAATTTCCAATCTCTATATGCTATGTCTCTTTCTATTATTTTTGCATGGATTTCAGTAGTAAACCACGTATTATGTTGTTTACGTTGTTTAACAAATCTTAAAGGAATAACGGAATCATGGACATCATTAATTTGTCTAGTGAAGAACTCGACCATATGATCCGTTTCACTCATAGCATAGAACTGTGCCCAAGGAATCTGTTCTATGGCGATGCGCAAGGACTCTGCATCGAAGTTGACGTAATCTCTATAAGACTTATTCTGATTTTGTCGATGAGTGCCGAAATCCAGCGATGCAAAAATCAGATCGTGTTTAGATAGACCCGGTACGCTAACTTGATTGAAAACACGTACCCGATCAGGTTCATTAGTCACTAACAAATCCAGTTGTGAACATCCGCCAGTATGGAAATAAGTGGGATATATGTCTCCACATTTACTTGTTTACATTAATAAAAGAAGTTATTCTTCAACACATACTTTTGTTGTCGTATATTATCAACACTACCCTAACCCGAGCAATGGTTGTGTCTAACTATTTTTCTTTTGCATGTGAATCTCAAACCTGCACATGAAACTATTAAATCTTCACTCATTACAGCAATCTTTCACTCAATTCTTTAGGTGCCTTCCGAAATCTATTATATCCCATTATAAACAATATTTCTTACTTGATGTTGAGGTCACTTGATACTCAAGCCTCACAATGCACACATAATCCTATGGATACTGTATTATACTCCGCTACTGAACTAGCCACTAACTTGTCTACGGGCCGACGCCCGAATTAATAACAACTACTTAATTTGTCTACGGGCCGACGCCCGAGACTCACGCCTAGTTACCGCACTCTGTAAAAACTGAACTGGATACTAACTCTTCCCAACTATGGGTTTTTAAGCTCCTAACATTTACTTTCGGGTGAAGCCCGAAGATTTTAGTACAAGCCGAGCTTGTGATTTCAAGTAGAAAGTTCATCCGACTTTCTCCCGAAGTTCTACCGAAAGTCGAGACCACTGTCGCTAGGCCAGAGGCAGTGACCAGTGTCCGTGAAAATAACTTTGTTTTTACAACACTGCTGCGCTTCTACCGAATGTCGAGACCTCTGTCACTATGCCAGAGGCAGTGACCAGTGTCCGTGAAAATAACTTTGTTTTCTACAACATTACTGTGCTGACTAATGCTCGGAACTGTCTATGGTTTTATAACAAAGTTTCTTAAACATCGTTGCGATGACTAATGCTCGCAAATGTGCACGCTTCAATAACAAATTTTATACTTGAAGGTTGCAGCTACGCTGATATGAGAGTTTCCTTCACAATTTCCTACCTTTTCTACAATATTAGCAAATTCGAAGGAAAATTTGCTAAGGGCGCTGCATGCCCCCTTACTTACTGAGCTTGATGTTACCTGAAGCGTAGACATCAAGTCGAATGCGTTGGTTTATAACATTGAGGTTGGTAGCTGGATCACAAATTTCCGTATTTACAATTGCCAATTGGTTTATTTTTCGTTGTTGGCTATGCGTTAGTTAAATTTCCTAACCTTACGATAGTCCGCGTGTGTGTGTGTTCTCCTCTGACGCCATCCTGTTCCATGGTATGCTTCTATTGTTGCTTTATCTGTGGGAGTGATCGAACGGTTGCTAGTCTCGGACTCTGGGTCCCGTGTCGTTCTCGTTCCTAATAGCTCGTTCTTCTGTGTTGGTGATACGTAGTAGGGCTTCTCATTGCTTATGTACTCGCTTCATTGGGCATAGTTGAAAATTGATCGTTGACTCCTTTGCATTTTGGACATCATTGGGATTACTGTCAGTAGTAATATTGGTATTCTGTATTGTTGCTTCTCATCATGGATTCTCGTTTGGTACTATGTGTTGAGGCTCCTAGCAGCTTTTATGCATTGCATTTGATTTCGTGGTTATCTTCTTCGTAGTGTATTTTTAAACAACCAATTGTTTAAATTTTCACGTATTAATAAACTTTGATTTTCCAATAATTGTTTATGGTATTCAGCTGAGCTTTGACGATGCTCACTGAATAAATTATAGGGTAGCAGTTTGTAACGTTGTTGCATACCCGCGCAAGTCATCTTTAACTGTGTTGACTGCATTTACTTCCTTCTTGTTTTGTTATCATTTGTACTTGTTGATGTAGCAATTTGTAGCATTACCATTATTTCGATTTGTTATCCCGTCTTCCGTATTAATTTTTTTTGTAAATTTTCTGCCTCGATTTTTCAACTCTGCTGTTCTTCCTTCTGACGTCTTGGTGATTCCCCGGTTTCCTTTGTCTTCAACTTGTCACCGCATCCGATCACACCCTCTCGTTCTCTTAGGTAGCTTGGCTAAGCTACTGACATCCTTCCTTCTGCGACGACTATTTTCGGGCACACACACAGTTCGGGACTCCAAAAAAAAAACTCTTATTCGTTTTGTATGATTCTGTGCTTTTAGTGTAAACATTTTTCTATTCTATGATTGTTATTATTTTTATAAACGTCTTACGTGATGTATTGTCTATTCTGTGATTGTTATTATTTGTATACACGTATATTTTTTTCCCTTAATAATCGCATTGTGCATCATATTCTCTTATATTTTTTTCGTTATCATAACTTTGCGCATCGTAATTTTTTTTTTGTTTTCGTTATCATATTTCTTCTTTCTATCAGTTGAATCTATGTTTTTTTTTCTATGCATTAAGTGTTTCTGCGATATATTTATTTGTCTATATGTTGTCTCGTGTACTTTTCCATTAATCGAGAGGTTTTTATGTTTACTTATATATATATTTTTTTTTGTTGAGGTACCTTTAACCCGTAGATACCGGTCGACAACCCGTCTGTCGACAATACGTCTGTCTGTGGATATAAAATTGTTATTAAAGTTGCGGCATGCGAATGCTTGTTGTAGGTTATAATGAATCTTTTCTAAACCCTTTTTTTCTAATTTTTTCCCGCAACTAGCTTCTATACCGTGTTCATTTTAATGGTGTCTTACCATCCTTGCCTCCATAGCTTCAGAAGTCGTCCTTCCGTTCTAATACTGGTCGGTTGTGTAGTGCTCATGCCGCAGCTTCTCTCCCCCACTACTTGAGCTGGTTCTTTCGGTACGTGTTCCTGTTTTTCCTTTCTAAAAATAGACTCAAATCTGGGTTTTAATATTTTTCCAATAATAACGGTAACCCATAAAGTATTAAAATATTATTAGTTTGTTAGTGGCAGAGTTTTCATATATATGTATTTTTGTAATCCCCCATGAATTCTTTGGTATATAATATTTTAATTATTTGTTGTATCCTACTTTCATTGTGTTTTCGTAACTTTTACATGTCCATATTGTCGTATCTGTATTTTATTGACATTTTGATTTGAGTGCGTAATTTGCACTTAAGAGATCCTCAATTCATTCATATTGTATGCATCTTTTATTTTTTCATTCCGGGGTCGCGATCCCCTTGTCCACACACACTTGATCACTCATACTAGTATCATTGCATAAATGCATACATTATATAGAAATTATTTGCTGGCCAGCGTCGTTTTGATAGTCTGTTCGCTTGTGTCTTATCCTTTTCTTGTCGTATCCGTCATATCTCATCTTTATTTTATTTACCTTTTTTTATTCGAAGTATTCTTTTAGTGTTCTTTCAGTGTTAGTTTTATGTTATTTAATGATAAACCATCTTTTTTCACCATAGAAATTCTCCTTATTTATAACATTGTTTCCGTATTCTATGCCATTATGTTTACCTCCCTTGTGTAATGTACTCTTCTTTTTTTTCTAAACGCATTGTAACTTTTCCCAAGTTCATTTTAATTTGAAGCATTATAGCTTCCTCCCAAAAACACATTTTTCTCACATCTATAATCTTCCTCTGGAATTAATTTTTTTTCTTATGACCAGCACGGTATTGCTGTGTATGACATGATCCCCATGTTTATAATATATTTGAATTTTCTTGATTGGTTGACTCGTCTACGATCATTAGAATCCCATATTTTCCCATAGTTTATTTCCACTTTGTATTACTTCAACTATATGTTTGAATTTTTTTAAGTATACTCTCTCTTTTTTCTTCTTCATATGTTTTCCCCCATTATATATCTTCTTTGACAATGTAACCTATTGCTTTATTGTCCCTCTGATGTATCTTTATTATCATCAGTTTATAATCATCAGTTTCACCTTATTTTTCTTTCTTCGTTTGGTGTCCATTTGTTTTCATTGTGTTCGTTTCATCGCAGAAGTATAATTTTATTTCTTATTGACTCTCGTACTTTTTTTTTAATTACATCGTAAAACATGTGTATATTACCCTCTTAACGTGTTCGAATTGATTCATTTCGACTTTCATCTTACATATTTCGCTGATATTTTTCCCTTCTAATGTTTCTTGGATAATTTCTTATTTATCTCAATATTCTGTGATAAGGTTCAGTTTCTCAATCCGTATACTTTTTCAATCGGTTATTGTGAACCTTTTCTAGTCTATTCCCATTCTTTATAGTTGTTGTTTGTTCACTAGGAAGAGCAACTACTTCATACGGTCCTCTCCAAAGTGATTGCAATTTTTGTCCTGCGCCTGTGGGATTGGCTTTTACTAACACTAAGTCTCCCCACATTGGCTGCCATTCGTTGGAGTTTTTATCATATAATTCTTTGCGCTTGTGTTTAGACGCAATTAGATTCTCCCGGGCTTGATGGTGAAGTCGTTTAAATGTAGATCGCATTTCATTGACGTAGTCCTCATAGTAGAGACCATCATTATCGTATTTGTAAACGGAGTTTGGGATATTCGGCCGTCTTCCGTATAATAATTCAAACGGCGTATAACCCGTTGAGGAATTTACAGTGGTATTATATTCGAAACTGAAGAATGGGAGTAATTGATCCCATGTTTTCGGTTCGTTACCTACGTATTGTCTTAAATAGGTTTTCAGTTCCCTATTCGATCGTTCCACCAAGTTTGCTTGTGGATGATATGTACTTGTAGTAATTTTCTTAATTTTTAAAATTTTACATACGTTTTTCATAAGAGAACTAACAAAGTTGGTTCCATTATCGGTTACCAATTCGGCGGGTGTTCCATATTTACATATATAATTATTCACGAAAGTTTGCGCGACCGTGGCACTCTCTTGATTTTCCATCGGTGCTACAATTAGATATCTAGTCAGATCGTCTTGCATCACAAGTCCGTATCTGTTCCCCCATTCTGACTCGGGTAATACCACTATGTCCATATACAATTTCTCGAACGGTTCGGACGATGTCGTGGTAATTCTCATTGGAATTTTGTTCGCTCGCCCGATTTTGTTTTTCTGGCACGAGCTACATTGTTTAACATAATTTTCAATATCCTTCCGCATATTAGTCCAATGGAATAGTGGACTCATTCTTTTCATCATTCGTTTGCTTCCAACATGTCCACCTAGCGGAGCATCGTGGAATTCTTTCAATGTAGTTTCGCGATCTTTTTCTGGCACCCACATCCTGTCTTTTTCCGGTGCATATAGTGTGAAAATTTTATCAAATTTCTCGGCAATAAATCTCAACACATTTGCCTCAGGGGTTTTCTGCATGTTTCGAAAAGAGATAATTTGCATGTTCTTTGCATTTCTCATGTCTTCAGGGCAATTAGTGAATGCATCTACTAACCCATCTATTAGAATTCTTGTATCGGTTATTGATCTACTCGAGCCATTTAGAACCACTCCCCATATTTTACGATCTGGGATTGAAAATACTCTTCCCTTTAGGTAGTCTTTTAAACCGTGTGGTAAGTGTATCAGCTCGGCTAGTTCTTTATATGCTGATCTACTGTTTACTATTACGAAAGTACCATCAAAATTACTTTCGTTAGTTTTTTGTTTTGAAATTTCAGCAGATCAAATTTGATGTCATTGTTATTTATGCATATTTCATATTCTTCGAAATATGAGAGTGCTCCCAAATCTTCCTTTTCGTCCCATCCAAAATCGATATTTTCTAATCCGTCCATTTGCGGATTCCATTCTGTCTTTTGTTTATTTTTAAATAGCGTAAACCTGCCTGATTCGTCTTTCAGTTGTTTTGGGGAAGTTGTTTTATTTTCCGCGTCTTTCCGCTTCGCAAGTTCATTTTTTTCTGCTTGCTGCTGTTGTTGACGCTTTTGCTGTCTAGTGACTATTGAAATGGGGTGTAAGGACTCGGCCTGTTCGGGCAGTCTGGTTAAAAAGTCTGCCACAACATTGTCTTTGCCTTGTTTATAGCGAATGTCCATTTCCAACCCTTGAAGTTTCAGACGTAAACGCGTTAGCGTAGGCGAAGTTTCTTTTAAATGCCATATTGAAATCAGCGGTCTATGATCAGTGTATACAATAAATCTCTGATTATAAATAAAATGTTTGAAACGGTTCACTGCCCATACGATGGCTAACAACTCCTTTTCAATCGTATGGTACTTTCTTTCAGCACCTACTAGACCTCTGCTTGCATATGAAATAGGCCTGTCGATCGATTTTTCATTCGAGAGTACTGCTCCAATAGCGTACTCGCTTGCATCTGTCGTGATCACGAACGTATCTTTATAGTTCGGTCTAACTAACAGTGTGTCAGACGTTAAAAAATTCCGCAATTCCTCAAAAGATTTTTGACACTCTTCTGTCCAAGTAAACTTAACATTCTTTCGCAAGAGATCGTTCAAAGGTTTACGTTTCTCTGCTATGTGCGGTATGAATTTTCCATAAAAATTTACTGTTCCTAAAAATGACCGAACACCTTTGACTGTTTTTCGTGCCGCCATCTTTTTAATTGTTTTTATATTGTCCTCCATTGGGCGAATTCCTTCTTTGTCAATTACATGTCCTAAATACTTTATTTCATTTTTCAAAATTTGGCATTTACCTGGCTCGACTTTTAGATTATGTCGACGGAGAGCCTCTAAAACTTTGCGTAGGTTTTCATTGTGTTCTTCGATGGTAACACCGAAAACAATTATGTCATCCAGATAGACGATTGCTTTAACCCCTTCTATCTGATAAAGTACCGTATTCATTAATCGTTGGAAGGTCGACGGGCTGTTACGCAGGCCCATAGGCATTCTTGTAAGTTCAAAGTGGCCTTTTGGAGTTGAAAACGCAGTCTTGGCTGCATCTTTTGAGTTAATTGGTACTTGATAAAACCCTGATTTTAAATCCAAGGTAGAAAAATATTTACTGTTTCCAAGATTATCTAGAATCTCGTCAATTAGTGGAATTGGGTATACAAATGGCTTCGTAACTAAATTTAAAGCCCTGAAGTCAACCACGATTCTGTATTTCTTGTTACCAAATTCATCGTCCTTCTTGGGAACACATAGGACTGGTGCATTCCACGGACTTTTGCTAGGCCTTATGATACCTTGTCTACGCATTTCTTCAATTTCTTCATTAATATGCTTCTTTGTAGCTTCCGGAAATCTGTATTGCCGTTTGTTGATAGGCGCGTTTGACGTGGTCTCAATTTCGTGCACTGCCGCATCGGTGATAGTTAATTTGTCCCCCTTCAGATAGAATACATCGCTATATGATGCCATAATCTTCTCTATATCCCTAAAATTTTCTCTTTTTAGATGATTCATATTTAGTGATTCTAATACTTTTTCCGTTCGGTCTCGACCAGTTATTTGACCGTATCTTTTATTTTCCGTAAGAATTACATCTTGATTTGAATCTAAATCAAGGAAACATTTGTCTTCCTCGTCACATTCTCCACCTATAAAATCTTTTTCTTCTTCATGAGTAATATTAGTCCCACAACCGGGGAGCATACTATCTGAACGATCGTCGTTTTTGTATAACTCATAATTGCTCTGATACGATGCATTAATGTTATCATTTTTATTCACGTGCTTTTGATTCACTTCATATTTATTATGCTTTGATAAACTGCTCTCTAAGACTTCAGCATTTACGATAATTACTTCATTTTTGCCACTTTTTCCATCCGTTTTAATATGTTTTTCGGTTGTCCTATTTCTACTTGGAGATTTTTTTATTTCAAAATTATTGTTTACTTTAGTTGCACTGTTTGAAGACATCTTTAGCTTCTCATTATTATCATTTACTTCATTATTTCTTTCATTATTTATGCGGGCTAATATTTCCATGTTGTGCTCATCCTTATCAGCAGGACGCATCCCATAATGCTCAGTTGCATGTACCTTTTCTTTTCCTGTTACTGGTATATTTGCTACATTATTGTGCTCGTTTGGTACACTTAGGCATATGTACTCGAAATTCCGAGTGACATAAATTGTGTATATCTTTAAAAACTCTGCTCCAATGATTCCAGGAACACACAAATCTTTTACTATATAAAATCTAACTCTGTAATGAGTTTTTCCAATCACCAACGTGACTTTTACTGACCCAATAGTCTGTGATTGAGTTCCATCAAAACCTGCGATGTATAAATTATCTTTATAGTCTATTTTCTCTGATCCTATTTTCGCGACAGTATCCCATCTCATTACGTTATAAAATGCTCCAGTATCGAGCAAATACTTAATTTTTTCCTTAGGTCTATTTGCAGCAGCAACTTTTACGAATAACTGATTGTTTTTAGCACACTCTATTTTTAACATTTCGTGAGGCGGCATACCTTCTTGCCATTGCCCCGTATAATTTTTTGTCGTTTCTGTACACGTCGTACCCTGTGGACTAAGCTTGGTTTGATCATACGTTTGGTATTTTTCCTGTATTTTCACATTGTTATCTGCCTCATATTTTGCGACTCTCTTCTCCTGTTTTTGATGAGCTTCATATGAATCTGTTTTTGGTTCAAAGGTTAGAGGTATTTTCCGTAAGCATATCCAACCTTGGTCATTGTGTATGCTAGTCACATACTTATTCATAAATGTCATTCCCAAAATGCCCCCTGGAGTCAAATTCTCCACTACGTCGAACTTCGTTTGGAAAATTCTTCCTGCGATGATGAAGTTTAGTTCTACGGTACCTAATGTTTTCATAACAGTACCTGTTTTATTCAATAGTAACATATTTGAAGGCACACTGCTTAAGCTCTTAGATGCCAAGGGCATTTTCTTATTTTAAATTAAAACTAACTTAAAACTAGGGTATTATCATTAGGGTAGTGGCGAATTCCGGTCGCAATGGTCGATTCTGCAGATTCAGTCTGCAGCTGGCGATCGGCAATGGTCGGTGGATTAAATATGGCATTAGTTTCTTCCAGATGACGATTATACGTTTCAATGGGTCCGCGGGAAACACCCCCAGGTCACAGAGACCCAGCGGGTGGCCCGCATGAACAGTACCTGTTATCCCGGAATATTCTATGATTTCGTTATCATTAATTGTATATGCTCCCATGTACTCTGCATTTCGTCTACTTATCAAGTTGCCAGATGCTCCAGTGTCTACCAGCAACCCCATCTCGTTATTTGGTTCGTTTGCCGATCTCAACAGCATCATAAATTCGTTGTCTTTCGTCTTATGTAATTTGACCCATATCCCTTCTTTACGTTTTTTGTACACATCACTCTTCATTGGTTTACGGTTATCGTCATTTTCATTCTCCCCGTATCGATCCCAATTTTGTATTTTACATGTTTGCTTGGCTAAACTTGCATTCGGAGTTCTTGATGCTCCATATCTCATTTGATCAGGCATATTTCTGGACCTGATATTATGATCATATCTTCGAAATATTTTTCTATTATCGTAAGTCATGCAATTTACCCATAACTGTACTTCATTATTTTCGTAGTGTTTTTTATCAAACCCATTATTTTCCTCTCGAATATTACCATTGTATCTATTAGGTGGTTTTCTATTATCATATCGATTTGTTAAATCGTATTTTTGCTGATACTCATTATTTTCATATTGGTACCCTTCGTGAGTTCTAAACTTTTGATTCCTCATAAGAACTCTATAGCCCAGCTCTGTTGCTTGAAGTCTGTGTTCAAGTACTTCGATATGTTTTCGTTCTATATCAATTTCTTCTAAATACTCCAGTAACTCATACAATGTCTTTTTTTTGTGGCCTTGTGCCATTCGTTTCAATTCGTCGTTGTATAAGCCTGCTAAGCAATGTAGTCTTAGACTGACTTCCATTGGCGATTCCCGAGCAAAGCATCTTCATTGTAATTGTCCAACTGCTCTTTAATTTTCATTATGCGCTTTTTGTAATTTTTGAATGGTTCATTGGGTTCTTGCCGCAAAGTTTCTATTTTTAAAACAACGTCTTCGATTCTTTCGATTTCCCCAAATTCACGTATAAGATTTTCTTTGATTTTAGGCCAATTTTCGGCTTTTATGTGCAGTAATCTAGCTGCTGCTTCTTTTTTCAACTTCAATAATATTACGTAGATCAGATCGTCTCTAGATGTTTCTTCTGGGAATTGTTTTTCGAAATGTTCAATATGATAGATGAACGCATCTAACTGTTCGGTAGTTCCATCGAACTCTGGAATGCACTGCAGTGCTTCCGCTTTAGGGAATTGAAATTCCATGCTTGTTTGAATTTGATTCTCGTACTATGATATCTCTGTCAAGCCTCAAAATTATTATTTGGCTTGCCGTATGTTTAGAAAATGCTGAAATGAATCCCCCTGGACGATATTCATTTTTGCTGTAAATAATTACAATCTTGATTCTTGACCGTGGTTATGGTCGACATTCATTCACGTAAACAAACTTGACCTAGTCTCACATTACTGGTCATTGTATCGTACAAAGCTTCAACTGCTACGAGCCCTACGTGGTCAAATTTCGTTCGCATTGGCATTTTTGTTTATTATTGAGCCAGCCCAACTCGGTGCTCTCAAATTTGTCATGCCCGCCGTGTGCGCAAAAATAAACTGTCTTTGTTAATTCTGTTATAAGGGTCGACGGCATAGGCTTCAACATCGCATCGTACCATACTCGTGGTTTAACATTATAGTTTACCGTACGCGACTCAAAGTCACTGTCCGTTTATTATTATTATTATTGTCATATACCGCTACCGTACTCTGTTTTTATTTCGGTTGCCAGACTTTTACCCGCAAATATGGCCGCGATTGTTTTTGGTGTGTTACCTAGCAACGCATTTTGCTATAGGCTCCGCCCATAAGGGTTGGTTCACCACCGTTTTAAATATATATAATCCTAGTGGCATGCACTCCTGGTGCTTAGCTTGCTAACTTGCTTTATTATGTCAGTCGAAGTACGGCTACTTTTGCTTATTCGCAAAATGATGATTCAAATTACCGATTCCTTCGCTCATACGCGTGAGGTTCGGTTGGTCACCTTGACCTTATAATCATTACACCAGTGCTAACTGTTCAGCTGGTTCTGATTTTCATGTTTTTTCAACGAAGGCAAAAAAAAAACTTCTTAGGCCTTCATGCTAGTGTGGCCACTTTTGTAAGTATTATCGCGGTGTTGTTTTTTTTTTCTTCAACACATGCGCTCGTATTGACCGTGGTCAAAACGTAAACAAATCAACTGTGAGCGTAATCTATACGTCCGCAGTTTTCAAGGAAACTTGAACAAATTTATTGCTTGCCAAATGACTCAACAACGGAATGTATATAACTGTTCTAGAAACCCGCTGTAGGCATGAGAAAAAGTTCTGATATCGTTTACCAGATGATGGATTGTGAGTAATGTGGTTAGAAAAATAATAATATTGGAGACTCACCATACTAATGCTACTTCGCCCAACATCCTTAATTCCGAAATCCTCGCCTGTAGTCCTGGCGTGTCCTTGCTACTATAGCACGTATCGCTGTCACCACTTGCAAGCTCCCGGCCGAGCGGTGGCGGGAGAAGAATAACGAAGAGGATGTTTCTTTCAGTTCTATACGGAGTAACACTCTCCAATTCGGTTTCTCTTTTATGTCATTGTATTGATTCATCCACGTATTTGAGATTAATATCACGAAAATTCACCTTTTCTGAGTTTCAACTATTCACAACACTTCATGGTGAACTCGTCGGATATATGTCTTCTCATTTACTTGTTTACATTAATAAAAGAAGTTATTCTTCAACACATACTTTTGTTGTCGTATATTATCAACACTACCCTAACCCGAGCAATGGTTGTGTCTAACTATTTTTCTTTTGCATGTGAATCTCAAACCTGCACATGAAACTATTAAATCTTCACTCATTACAGCAATCTTTCACTCAATTCTTTAGGTGCCTTCCGAAATCTATTATATCCCATTATAAACAATATTTCTTACTTGATGTTGAGGTCACTTGATACTCAAGCCTCACAATGCACACATAATCCTATGGATACTGTATTATACTCCGCTACTGAACTAGTCACTAACTTGTCTACGGGCCGACGCCCGAATTAATAACAACTACTTAATTTGTCTACGGGCCGACGCCCGAGACTCACGCCTAGTTACCGCACTCTGTAAAAACTGAACTGGATACTAACTCTTCCCAACTATGGGTTTTTAAGCTCCTAACATTTACTTTCGGGTGAAGCCCGAAGATTTTAGTACAAGCCGAGCTTGTGATTTCAAGTAGAAAGTTCATCCGACTTTCTCCCGAAGCTCTACCGAAAGTCGAGACCACTGTCGCTAGGCCAGAGGCCAGAGGCCAGAGTGACCAGTGTCCGTGAAAATAACTTTGTTTTTACAACACTACTGCGCTTCTACCGAATGTCGAGACCTCTGTCACTATGCCAGAGGCAGTGACCAGTGTCCGTGAAAATAACTTTGTTTTCTACAACATTACTGTGCTGACTAATGCTCGGAACTGTCTATGGTTTTATAACAAAGTTTCTTAAACATCGTTGCGATGACTAATGCTCGCAAATGTGCACGCTTCAATAACAAATTTTATACTTGAAGGTTGCAGCTACGCTGATATGAGAGTTTCCTTCACAATTTCCTACCTTTTCTACAATATTAGCAAATTCGAAGGAAAATTTGCTAAGGGCGCTGCACTTCCGACACAGCTCATCGAGCTGAGCAATGTGTTTGCTGTGTTTGTATGTATATGAGTATGTGTCAAACAATGTCACTAATTTGTCTCAGATATGGCTTGATCGGTTTTCACAAATTTAGGCTCAACTAAAAGATCTCATTTGCCTATAGGCTGCTATTGAATTTCATATTGCTTTAAAAAGGTAAAGTGTGCACACCGTCATTTAGAGCGACTATGCATTATTATTATTATTATATCGTTTGTTTATCCCCGGTTTAAAAGCGACTATGCAAAAAGTGGGAAAAATTCTTCTAGACTTGGTTCAAAATTGATTGATTTTTCATAGTTACTTACCAAACGAACCGACTTCGGTCGTACCGGTTACCAGTTCCCGGTTCCAGAAGTACCGAAAATAGTGGTCAAAACTCTAAAATGAAATTCACTCAATTTTCTCAGTTATAATGTGATCGGTTTTCACAAACTTAGGCTCAAATGAAAACTCATATAGTCTCGTATGTTGCTGTAGAATTTCATCCGGGTATGATTTCCGGTTCCGGAACTATAGAGTAAAGTGTTTTTGAAATTTAAAACCGTCATTTAGTGCGACGATGCAAATTTTTTCATTAACTTGACATAACTGTTTAGAAATTGAAAACGTTATATTAATTCATATCAAAAGAAAATTTTCTTGAAAAAATCTCCAGTTATATTTTTGAAAATATAAGTTATATGAGAAAGGCATCATTACACCCCCGGTTGAATTAAAAAAGTTTATTTAATGCAAACGATACCACGTTTTTGGAAATTGGATAAGAATTTATCCACATTACACGAATTTCTTCGAAAAGAGACAGAAGATCTCTCTCTAACTAATGGTGCTTGTATATGAGATGACTACCTGAGTCATTAACCTATGTACAACTAAGCCATATATGGTTGGTAAACGACTGGACAATGCGCAATTCAGGCCCCATTGTGGTTCTTAGCCTCTTGTCCAGTAACTCCTATCCCTACCTCCTTGCGGTGCCGGCTGGGGTACGAGCAACCATAGGAAAGATCGGGTAACCAACCCCGGTGGGACCTTGGTCGTATGCTGACAGGGAAGGGGGGGGGGCTTGCCTTCTCTTTACAGAGAGCGAACCTACCCGAGCATCTGTTCTCCATGTTAGGAGCGGCTGATTACCGTCCTTGTGTCAGTGTGGGACTCTAAACAGTGCTGACACGATGGCCCTCCGACGAGACAGGAGGTTGGTGCAGGCCTAACAAGCCGCCCGTAAAAAAGAAGTTACGAACAATCAAGAAGGAAATACGACTCGGAATAATCGGCAAAGACCTACGCAACGAACAAAGGACTACGATTGGAAGCTTGGCACATGGAACCGCAAATCGCTTGGCTTCCCAGGATGTCACCTACTTTTTCGTTCCCCCTTCCTGTCTTTTCACCATCTCGATGCAGCTAATTAGATCTCTGTCGTTTTCAGACACTTTGTTCCCACATCCCCTTTTTACCCCGTTTCCACAATATTTACTTTCTTTTTCATTCTCTTCCGTTACATCACCATCACCGCCCAAGCAAGACCGCTCCAGTCGAAAACCAATATGCGGGCCACCCGCCGGGCCTTCGTAGCCTGGGGGTGTTTCCTGCGGACCCACACGGACCGAAGGATGCGGCCAGCAAAGATATTTACCGACGCCATCTGGAAGACTCATGCAACACTCAATTCATCGACCACTGCCGATCGCCAGCTGAAAGCTGGATTTACTTAGTCGTTTTTTAAGATTAGATTAAGATTAGAAAAAATTATATTACATTATTGAATAAAAAATATTTTATTCTTAAAAACGAACAAAAAAATTCGTTGTGTGAAACCCAAATTTGGTCATTTTTACAATTTTTTTTTCTGCGTGTAGGAGCGCTGTGTTTGAAAACACCGCTGCTCAGTTAAGTTGTACGGAATATGAGTAGGAATTCATTGTGAGTTCCAAATGTACCTATCTTTTTTGCCTGAAGTAGATTGTTTCCTCTTATTTGGAATCCAATTGGAAATCGCAATGAGTTCCGAGTCAAATTTCGGACGAGTTTACCGAATGTACACGTCAAGAGCCATCTCAGTTCTATCTAAATATAGATCCCATAGGTCATGCCAATTTAAGGAACTTTTCAGTCCCAGAGATCATCATAAGAAATTATTTGATTTTTAGTCATTTCTTACCAAAAGCACCAGATTTATCAAAATGGAAGTTTAAAAAAGCTTGCGCCGTCACTAACACATTCCATCAGTGGTGTACCGAGGGAATTTGGCGATGAACGATAAAATCTTTGAATCCGTCTTTATATGGAGCCGTTCTTCAAATTTTAATGTATGAGGTGCTGATGGATTCTAACATCCACCAAGTGATCATTTTAATCATATTAGACTATTAAAATAATTACAGGGTTGTGTACAAGAAACGACCGAATTACAATGACAACAAAAATGCAGTAATTGGACCCTTATACGAGATTATATTAACGCTAGAGGTCACGATTCCAGGTTCCAGACATAAGGAATAATATTCTTTACAAAATATTTCCACAGCTTTGTAAGACAACTCTAGTTTAAATGTTTATTATAATAAACAGCGCATATGTGTATGCATATAAAGAAGGATGCAAGTTTGCATGTTTGTAGCGCCATAACTCCGAAACTATTGAATGGATTGCTTTCAAACTTGGTACAGGTATAGTGGTTTTCAGCTGGACATAGAATGCGACGGAATCGTCGCAGAATAGCGAAATAATGAGCGTCAGAGCCACAGATGCCAGGTTTTCAAATTGATTCATTGCAGTTTCAACTGGTAATATTCCTTAGCGACAAGTGTTATTTCATTGTTCATTGAAAGCATCAACAAATGTATATCTGTCAAAGACGACTGTTCGAAATAGAAAAATACTGTTACCGACCACCGAAGGTTTTACCTCGTTAGTATAACTAGCACCGAAAAGCGCGTAATTGAACGGTCGAATTCTGAAACAATAGCCACTGTACCGATCAGTAGCACTCCCTTTGGATGTTCTTTTGTTAACGGAACAAACGAGAAGATCGACCTTATATCACAAGACTTGTATTTCAACTGCCAAATTATAGTACATATCAGATTATCTATTGCCAACCATCTTTTGTCGTGATCGGATACGATCGTAGCGATCATGTTCATTCCTCTCCTCTCTAGATATTGACAAAAGCTTTCCCTATATACTAGTATTCATCTCGAACTGCACACATCGTATGAATTCAAATTTGCATTATTTAAGGAGTATGCCTTACGGCGTTTAAGAGTTCATTCAAATACCTAACATAGTTTTTAGAAAGGAAATGTAGATTAAATTTAGGTACTATTCCGAACATTCCGGCCACCTTGAAACATGGTGATGTTTCGAAAAATCGTTAGATACAGATCGTTCCTTAATGTTTCGATCAGCGGAACCGTTTGAGTAGAACATATATTCATCGCTGATACGATCGCAGGGGATGTTCCATAGGTGGGATTGGTAAACAGCGTCGACCGAGAAGAAAGAAAAGACCAGGTAGATCGAACGGTTGAATTTAACATATTGGAATTGCAATTACCTGTGCAATGCGCAGGTGCGCATCGAGCAAATTCTCCCGACCTGGGTTGCTATACCTGGTTTCTGCAGTATTAGTTGACTCGTTGTGTTTGTAGTGGTGTTGGGAGCAGTGCAATTTTTGCTACAGGTCGTACAACTTCTTTGGATGTGCCGATCAGATTCTTCGACCTTCAGCATGCGATAAATACGATTGAGCTCATTCGAAGCACCTTTAAATGCAGTTGCATTGTCCGAATGCAGTTCTATCAACCTTCCTCTGCGGGCGATCAAACGGCGGAGCGCAGCTAGAAACGCAGGAGTAGATAGGTCGCTCACTAGCTCGATATGAACGGCCTTTGTAGAAAAGCAAACGAACATGGCCTCATATACCTTCGTTGGACCACGGTTACGGACTGCAGATTTTAGATAGAATGGTCCACAATAATCGACTCCGCAAATTGAAAACGGTCGCGTTGGTGACACGCGTGATGACGGAAGATCAGCCGTGCTCGGCTGGACTAGTGTGGGCTGCGAAAGCAAGTGTGGCAATGGTGAAAGACGGATTTGACTAGATTTCTGCCGCCCAGAATCCAAAATTTCTGGCGGAGAGTGGCTAACAGGAGTTTTGACCCTGCGTGCAGTAGCTTTAAATGATAAAAACTAGCCAGTAGAGCCGCAAGCGGATGTTTTGCTGAAAGAACGATCGGGTGTTTCATTGCATTGGATAAGTCTGCATTACGAAGCCGACCACCAACACGTAAGATACCTTCTGAATCGACGAACCAGAATTCAGCCATTTCAACACGGAAGATTTTGGCACACCTTCCCCACTAACAAGATCGGAAATATCTTCGGCGAATAGTTCACCTTGTGCTAAACGACATAGTAAAAGTTCGGCGTGGTGAAGTTCTTGAGAAGTGAGAGGCTTAGTACAGAAAGTTGTTCAATACTTAGTACAGAAAGTTGTTGACACTTTTCTGGCTCCGAACGACTCGATCGTGTAGAATTTGTAAATAGCGTTGAAATAAAGCTGTTACTCGACGCAGCCTTTGGTATTTGCAATAATGAGTAAACAGATCTGTGCAAAAACTTACTTTCGTGACGCTCATGGCGACTAGTGGTATCTTTCGTTCTTCCAACGATACTTCTGAAGTGTCCTTTAGAGGTAATGTCAACTCCAGCCAACGTTCGGGTGAAAGCGATAATCACGGTGCTCCTGTCCACCATCGCGTGCAGTTAGCATGTCAGTAGGACTCAATCCTCTGGAAATGTCGTCAGCAGGATTGTCGACTCCAGGAACATGTTTCCAGTTGCTGATATCAGTAGTAAACTGTATTTGTGATATCCGGTTTGCGACGAAAGTTTTCCAACGACTTGGATTTCCATGCAGCCATTGAAGAACAGTTGTGGAATCTGTCCAAAAATATGAACGTGCTGTGAGCTTTAATGTTGCGGTTAATTTATTATACATTTGCATCGACAAATGCGCTGCGCAAAGCTCTAGTCTGGCGATGGTATGACGAGTGGAGAGTGGGGCCTCTTTGGACTTAAAGGCCAACAGATGAACTGTAACCTTTCCGTATAATTCGGTTCTGACGTAGCAGCATGCCCCATATGCACGCTCAGATGGATCCGAGAAGAAATGTAGTTGGATGTTCACAGCTTTAGGCACTGACACGAAGCGGGGTACTCGAATTTCACTTAGTACGTGTAGAGTGTTATGAAACTGTTTCCATTCTTCTTGAAGAGATGACGAAAGCGGTGTATCCCATTCACATGTTTCACCATTCTGTTTTAAAGCCCATAAATGCTGCATAAAGAGTTTAGCCTTGGTAATCGTAGGACCCACGAGTCCAAGGGGATCAAAAATCTGTGAGATGTAAGACATTACCTTTCGTTTTGTTAGAATAGACGTGGCTAGCGGTAATTCAATCTTGAACCGGAGTACATCCGACTTTGGTTCCCAAATGAGTCCAAGGGTGGCAACAGCTTGATCGTCTTGAAGATTGTGAAACGGAAGAATTGCACGATCATCAGGCATGACATCTGTGAGAACTTCAGAAGAGCTGGAAGCCCATTTTTTAAGCTGCAAACCTGCGGCACTTAATATCGTTGATACTTCCCGACGTAATTTAATAGCATCTTCGACAGTCGATGCACCTGAGATAAATTCGTCGACGTAGAAGTCCGTTTTCACCGGTTCTACTGCAATAGGATACGATTGTCCTATATCCTGTACTATCTGCTGCAATGTCCGCGTGGCTAGATACGGCGCACTTGCTGTTCCGTACGTCACTGTTTGCAGTTCATACGTAGCAATGGATTCTTCGGGGCCCTTGCGCCAGAGAATTCATTGAAATGACCGGTCATCCGGATGAAGAAACACCTGCCTGTACATCTTTTCGATGTCAGCTACTAGGGCGATGCAATGGGT